>NC_057814.1:381995214-382004919 GCF_018294505.1 Triticum aestivum | reverse complement strand
CTGCCGGCGACCCCGCCTCCGGCCTCCTCTCCTCGCGCCGCCCTCCTTCCTCCCGCCGGTGGTGCAGCCCATCGGAGCCCCGAGCGCCGTCGAGCTCCTGTAGCCCAGATCCGATCGATCCAGTACGTGCCCGTTGACTTCCCTCGAACCTCTTTTTTTCTCCAAGTCTGGAAAATCTTCAGCATGTGCTCCTGTTCGAGATGCGATAACTTCTTGTATGTAGCTCCGATTCGCGCGTATAATATGTCAAATTGTTCGCCTCGTGATGCTCTTCATTTTGTTCAATTGCACCATGTTCATTAGAGGTCATCTTGATGCCCAAATCTTCGTTGGAAGAGGGCTAGTTGCTGTTATTCTCTGGTTCTTATCAGAACTTGGAGATTTGTTATTTTTGTATCATTTAATCTGTGCATCTTTTGAGCATGAGCTCCACATTTGTTTTGAAGTATGCCATGCCATCTTTACATTGGTGTAGTCCATGTATTTTTGTGATCTCTGTGGTGACTAGCACAAGCATGCAAAGTAGGCCCCGTAATATTTCTGATTTCAGGGATTTCTCAAAGTCCTTGTCTGCTGTAATTTTGTTGCCATGTAACTTGAAGCTACAGAGAGATCCATGCATATTTTGGAGATGTTCAGTAAAGATGTTTTGTAGCTATAGTTGTAACTGATCCATTCCTGCAATTGTTTGCAATTATGGAGTGCCATAGCATGACTCAATCTTCCTCTACTTTTGCTATAAAATATTTCTGGCAGATTCTTAACATGACATGCATTTTTGTCAAGCTTATTGTAGTTGATCCATACATGCTATGCAATTGTTCTTCCCATGGTTAGCTTCATAATCATGCCATCTTGCTGTAGGTATGCTTGGTTTGTCATGCATTGCTCTGTAGTGAGTGCATCAAGCTCACAAAGAGGCCTACATATTAATATTTCTGCCATGCTCTGTTTTCTGCTGTGTGAAACCTGATAACGAAACTTGCCATGTTAACATGCTTGCCATCATTTCTTTTGGTCCTTTTTGGCTTATGGTCATTAAGCGACTTTTGTCATGTGCATTTAGTATAACACTACCATGCCTTGATTTGCTATGTTAAGTTCCTGTAGAATGTTGATTTCGTGCTCTGAACATTGCTACCTGATGCTGATTTCTGCCATGTCCAGTTTTTCAGTCTTGTGAACCTGTAATCTTTTGCACTTTTGCCATGCTTGTTTGAGCTTAATATGTTGTGAACTAGCCGTAGCTCAGTGTTCATCTTTTGTCAAGCATCTCCTGTAGATTACTGCCATGTGCTTTGTTGCTATGTTGGGGTGCTGTAGCATTGTTGCTTGTTGCATTTTAAGAGCTATCTTGCTGTTTATCGCAGATTAGTGTCATCCTTGTTTTGCTTGCCATTTGCAAACCGTGCATCCGATTCCGGTGATCTTTATATCGATTTCGACCGAAATCATCTCATCTTTCCAGTGGCATGCTTGGTTTGCCAAGTTACTGCCATGTTCATCATTTTCCTTCCGAAGCACGCATATGCATCGCATATCATATCTTGCATATCATACATGTTTTGCATCATGTTGTTTGCGCATTTCTCGTTGTTGATTGTGGTTCCGTTTGTTTGTGTTCTTGTCTTGGGTAGAGCCGGGAGACGAGTTCGTGAACGAGGAACCTGTCGAGTACGCTTACGAGGATCAAGCTTTCGACAACTCTGAGAATCTTGCAGGCAAGATGACCACCCCTCAAAATCACTTCTATCTTTGCTATGCTAGTTGTTCGCTCTATTGCCATGCTCGCTTCCTATCACTTGCTTTATCATGTCTCCCATTTTAGCCATGTCAGCCCTAACCATCCTTTCCTAGCAAACCGTTGTTTGGCTATGTTACCGCTTTTGCTCAGCCCCTCTTATAGCGTTGCTAGTTGCAGGTGAAGTTGAAGTTTGTTCCATGTCGGAACATGGATATGTTGGGATATCACAATATCTCTTATTTAATTAATGCATATATATATATATATATATTTAGTAAAGGGTGGAAGGCTCGGCCTTATGCCTGGTGTTTTGTTCCACTCTTGCCGCCCTAGTTACTGTTATACCGGGATTATGTTCCTTGAGTTTGCGTTCCTTACGCGGTCGGGTGATTTATGGGACCCCCTTGACAGTTCGCCTTGAATAAAACTCCTCCAGCAAGGCCCAACCTTGGTTTTACCATTTGCGACCTATACCTTTTCCCCCCGGGTTTTCTAGAGCCCGAGGGTCATCTTTATTTTAAACCCCCGGGCCAGTGTTCCTCTGAGTGCTGGTCCAAACTAGAGCCCTTTGCAGCGCCACCTTGGGGAAACTCGAGGATTGGTTTTAGTTGTACGGACTGCTCATCCGGTGTGCCCTGAGAACGAGATATGTGCAGCTCCTATCGGGATTTGTCGGCACATTCGGGCGGCTTTGCTGGTCTTGTTTTACCATTGTCGAGATGTCTTGTAAACCGGGATTCCGAGACTGATCGGGTCTTTCCGGGGGAAGGTTTATCCTTCGTTGACCGTGAGAGCTTATGATGGGCTAAGTTGGGACACCCCTGCAGGGTAATATCTTTCGAAAGCCGTGCCCGCGGTTATGAGGCAGATGGGAATTTGTTAATGTCTGGTTGTAGATAACTTGTCACTTGACCCAATTAAAATACACCAAGTGCGTGTGTAACCGTGATGGTCTCTTCTCGGCGGAGTCCGGGAAGTGAACACGGTCTGTGTTATGTATGACGTAAGTAGGTGTTCAGGATCACTTCTTGGTCATTGTTAGATGAGGTCCGTTCCGTTGCTTCTCTTCTCGCTCTCATTTGCGCAAGTTAGCCACCATATATATGCTTTTGCCGCCGCAGCTCCACCTCACTACTCCTCCTTTTCCTACAAGCTTAAATAGTCTTGATCTCGCGGGTTGGAGATTGCTGAGTCCCCGTGACTCACAGATTCTACCAAAACAGTTGCAGGTGCCGACGATGCCAGTGCAGATGATGGCGTCGATCTCAAGTGGGAGTTTGACGTGGAACGTGGTCGTTACTATGTGTCTTTTCCTGATGATCAGTAGTGGAGCCCAGTTGGGACGATCGGGGATCTAGCATTTGGGGTTGTCTTATTTTCATCTGGATTTTGACCGTAGTCGGTCTATATGATTGTATTTTTGGATGATGTATGAATGATATTTATGTATTGTGTGAAGTGGCGATTGTAAGCCAACTCTTTATCCCATTCTTGTTCATTACATGGGATTGTGTGAAGATGACCCTTCTTGCGACAAAACCACTATGCGGTTATGCCTCTAAGTCGTGCCTCGACACGTGGGAGATATAGCCGCATCGTGGGCGTTACAAGTTGGTAATCAGAGCCATCCCTGACTTAGGATCCCCCTGCTTGATCGAATCGCTGGCGTTGTTGAGTCTAGAATAAAAATGTTTTGAGTCTTAGGATTATATATATCGGAGAGTAGGATTCTTTTTACTCCTCAGTCCCTTCGTCGCTCTGGTGAGGTCTCCTGACGTAGAAGTTTTGACTATTCTCCCCTCAAATTTCACAAAAAAAAAATTTAGGATCACGCGGATATCTTGGAATCGTTCCGATGGATTTGTGATGAAAACATTGTTCTTGGCGCCTCCTGTCATTTAGGGGTTGTGGCAGTGTCCCGGGGAGTTGAGCTCCGAGGTGTTGTCGTCACAATTTTATCGTTGCAGTTCTGGAATACCTGAGTTTCGCCGACATCGAAATCTCTTTTATGCAGTTGTTGGTGAGATCACCTCGACGCCACCCAGTACTGGGGCGGGAGTTCGGGAGTATTGCCATAACTTGTATAACGGATGTTTTTTTCGAAGGTTGAGGTAAACGATTTCCGAAGGTTTCTTGGTTATGTGTTGACGGATGGATACAGCTGGATCTAGGGATTGTTAGTTTGGGTGATATATTTTGTGTCCCCTGTATCCCCTACACCAGATTGCATAACCAGAAAGTTTCGGGAGTTTATAAGTGGGAATTCTAGTAGCCTTAGGATATCTTTCCGACAGACGCATGATATGAGATTGGGGTTCGACGTCTAGTGGTCCGCCTGTATACGGTTGATTTTACAGTGGTCTCGTTGTGTCTTAAAGAGTCCATGGCTTTGCCGACTCGGGGACGCTTCGTATGTCATGTGCACAGCCTTGTACATGATGGTGTTGTACGATTGAGCCCGTGTGGGCCCCACCACGAAAACTTCGGACGAAATATCTATCATATGTTTGTTCCGGCTTATTATGCAAGCCAATACTTTGTTTGTTTTGTATTGTGGTATTCGAGTTGCTTCGAATTCATATGTTCATTCCATATCTTTTTCGAGTGGCTTCTCAACTTATGGAAGTGTGATGATTTACTACGGAATTCATTTGTTCATCTTCGTTCGAATGTTTATTGTGAAGACTATATGTTGCAATTTCTATCCGTTGATTCTACTTATCTATTTGTCTATCAAGATGCTGACGGATGTCACCCTCTTCAGGATGGCTCCGCCAACGCGACAGAATCCGGATCGCAATGAAGGGAGTCAAGCGAACCCTCCGCCACCACCTCCACCTCCGGAGGCATGGCAAGCAATCATGGCAGCCACCAACGCCAATGCTCAGATGATTCTGCAACTCTTGCAAGAACGTACTCAAGGGCAAGGCAATCAAGGCAATCAAGGTCAAGGCAACAATCAGTTTCACTTTGCCACTCTCAACCAGTTTCTCGCAAATCAGCCCAAGTCTTTCAGCTATTGTGCCGAGGCCACGGATGCCGATGATTGGCTCGTGGACATCAACAAGCATTTTGAATGTAGCAATGTCAGGCCTGAGGACTATGTCAAGTTCGCTTCTTTCCAGCTCAAGGACCAAGCTGCTGATTGGTTTCAGCAATACAAAGATTCCAGAGGAGGTCGTGTGATCACTTGGACTGACTTCTGTCGGGACTTCAAAGCGCACCACATTCCACAAAGTGTTGTTGAGAGCAAGCGTGAGGAGTTCCGCAATCTCAAGCAAGGAAACATGTCTGTGTATCAATACAACATTCAGTTTCAGAAACTTGCTTGCTTCGCTAAACAAGACGTTCCTGATGAGAAGAGTATGATCTATCACTTCAGAGGTGGCCTTAAAAAGGATCTGCAGTTAGCTCTCGTTCTTGTTGAGCCTACTCAGTTTGATCAATTCTACAATATGGCACTGAAGCAAGAGGCTGCTCAGCTCAAGTGTGAGGCTTCTAAGAAGAGAGTCAGAGACGCAGTTCAGTCTTCTTCTTCCTCACTTGTGACAGCTAAGCAACAGAAGTTCTGGTTGCCTCCTCCTCCTCCGTTTCGTCAGCCTTATCAGCAGAAGAACAAAGGTGGCCATGGTTCTTCAAACTCTTCCAACTCTGGCTATCAGAACAAGTCTCAGAATCAAGCTCCAAAGTCCAATGCTCCTTATCACCGTCCACTCTCAGAGGTGACTTGCAACAAATGTCAGCAGAAAGGTCAATATGCTAACAAGTGCTTCAACCAGAGGCATCTTCCTCCTCCTCCTCCTGTTAGATCTTCCAGCAATGCAGTGGTCAAGCATAATCCAAAGTCTGCAAAGGTGAACATGATGAATGCAGCCCAAGCGGAGGAATCTACTGATGTGATAATGGGTAATCTTCCTGTTAATGATATTCCTGCAAAAGTTCTTTTTGATACTGGTGCATCGCATTCTTTCATTTCTAGACCTTTTGTGGCTATGCATGATCTGGTTACTGAAGTATTGCCGAGTCCTCTGTCTATTGTTTCTCCGGCTCGACAACTGACTTCTCGAGCATTCGTTCGGGATTCCACAATCAAGATGGGCGACTACGCATTTCTGTCTTCTCCAATTGTTCTTGGTGACTCGGATATTGATCTAATTCTCGGGATGGACTGGCTTTCTAAGCACAAAGCTCTACTTGATTGTGCTGCCAGGGAAATTCAATTGACACACTCGTCTGAGGATGTGATTATTTATGCCGCTCATGATGAAACCATTCGGTTATTTTTCTCTCAATGAGAAGGGCGAATTGAATGCCATCTCTCAAATTCTAGTCGTTTGCGAGTATCAAGATGTCTTTCCAGAAGAGCTTCCAGGTATGCCTCCTCATCGGCCAGTTGAGTTCGTTATCGAACTAGAGCCTGGCACTGAACCCGTTTGCAAGCGTCCATACAAGCTTGGACCTAACGAGCTGAAGGAATTGAAGAAGCAGCTCGATGAACAAGAACGTCTGGGTTTGATCAGACCGAGTTCTTCTCCATGGGGTTGCGGTGTTCTTTTTGTCAAGAAGAAGGATGGCACGGACCGACTTTGTGTCGACTACCGTCCATTGAGCAAGAAGACAATCAAGAACAAGTATCCACTTCCCAACATCAATGAGCTATTTGAGCAACTCAAAGGAGCTAAAGTATTCTCGAAGCTTGACCTTCGTATGGGTTATCATCAGATTCGCATTCATGAAGAAGATATTCCCAAGACAGCATTTAGAACAAGCTTTGGTTCTTATGAATATACTGTCGTGTCTTTCGGCCTTGTCAATGCTCCTCCAGTGTTCTCTCGGATGATGAATTTCATCTTCAACCCCTATACCAATGAATTCGTTCTGGTGTATCTCGATGATATCTTGGTCTTCTCCAAGAATAAGCAAGATCATGCCAAACATTTGCGATTGGTGCTCGACAAGCTCAGAGAGTATCAATTCTATGCGAAGTTCTCCAAATGTGAGTTTTGGCTCGACGAAGTTCTTTTCCTTGGTCACATCATCTCTGCCAAGGGCATCGCTGTTAACCCCGAGAAGGTGTCTGCAGTTCTGGATTGGGAACCTCCTCAAAATGTCAAGCAGCTCCGCAGTTTTCTGGGTCTTGCAAGCTATTGCCGAAGATTCGTTGAGAATTTTTCCAAGATTGCAAAGCCTCTTTCCAACCTCCTACAGAAGCATGTGAAGTATGTCTGGTCTCCTGAGTGTGACGTTGCTTTCAACACTCTCAAAGAGAAACTAGTCACAGCTCCTGTCTTGACTCCTCCTGATGAATCCAAGCCGTATGAAGTTTTCTGTGATGCTTCTCTCCAAGGTCTCGGTGTCGTGTTAATGCAAGAGAAGAAAGTTGTGGCCTATACCTCTCGGCAGTTGAAGCCCAACGAGAAAAACTACCCCACTCACGATCTTGAGTTGGCGGCAGTTGTCCATGCATTGATTACGTGGAGACATCTCTTGTTGGGAAGACAAGTGGACATTTTCACTGATCACAAGAGTCTCAAGTATATCTTCACTCAGCCCAACCTCAACCTCAGGCAGACTCGATGGGTCGAAATGATTCAAGAGTACAATCCGAGTATTGAATATACTCCAGGCAAAGCAAATGTCATTGCAGATGCTTTAAGCAGGAAGGCTTATTGCAGCAGCTTAATCCTCAAGCCTTTCCAACCGGATCTTTGTGAAGCTTTCCGCAAGCTGAATCTCCAAGTTGTTCCTCAAGGCGTTCTTGCCAACCTCATAGTATCTCCTACTTTGGAAGATCAAATTCATGAGGCACAACTCCTTGATGCCATGGTGAAGAAGGTGAAACGTGGTATCGACAAGGGTCTTTCCAAATACAAGTGCTATCGCATTGATGACAGAGACACTTTGTTCTTCGAGGACCGGATTGTGGTTCCTAAAGGTGATCTAAGGAAAGTCATAATGAACGAGGCGCACAATTCTCTCCTTTCCATTCATCCTGGAAGTACGAAGATGTATCATGACCTCAAGCAGTCGTATTGGTGGACTCGAATGAAGCGAGAAATTGCTCAATTCGTGAATGAATGTGATGTCTGCCGAAGAGTGAAAGCAGAACACCAACGACCAGCTGGTCTCCTCCAACCTCTTGCTATTCCGTAATGGAAGTTTGATCATATCGAAATGGACTTCGTGACTGGATTTCCCAAGTCCAAGCGTGGAAATGACGCTATTTTCATTGTCATCGACAAGCTTTCTAAAGTGGCTCATTTCCTTCCAGTCAAAGAATCCATCACAGCAGCTCAGCTGGCAGAGCTCTACACCTCCAGAATTGTCTCCTTGCACGGCATTCCACAATTGATTTCTTCAGATCGTGGAAGTATCTTCACCTCTAAGTTCTGGGACTCCTTCCAGAAGGCCATGGGAACAAATATTCGCTTCAGCACAGCTTTCCATCCGCAAACTAGTGGCCAAGTCGAGCGAGTCAATCAAATTCTTGAAGATATGCTCAGGGCTTGTGTCATTTCCTTTGGCATGAAATGGGAAGATTGTCTTCCTTATGCTGAATTCTCCTACAACAACAGCTTCCAAGCGAGTTCGGGCAAGGCCCCATTTGAGATTCTCTATGGCAGAAAGTGTCGTACTCCTCTCAATTGGTCAGAGACTGGTGAACGCCAACTTCTTGGCAATGACTTAATCACTGAAGCTGAAGAAATGTGTAAAGTCATCCGTGATAATCTCAAAGCCGCGCAATCGCGCCAGAAGAGTTACTATGATAGTAAGCATCGTGATTTGGCTTTCGAGATCGGAGACCATGTCTACCTCCGCATCTCTCCAATGAAAGGCACTCGTCGCTTCGGTATCAAAGGGAAGCTTGCCCCTAGATACGTGGGTCCTTTCAAGATCATTGGCAAAAGAGGCGACCTCGCCTATCAACTTGAGCTTCCTTCCAACTTTGCGAACGTGCACGATGTGTTCCACGTGTCACAGCTCCGCAAGTGCTTCAAGACGCCTGAGCGCACTATCAACTTCGAAGAGATTGACCTCCAAGAAGATGTGTCTTATCACGAGCACCCAGTTGCTATTCTTGAAGAAACTGAGCGCAAGACCCGCAACAAGTCTATCAAATTCCTGAAAGTGAAGTGGGCGCACCATTCCGACCGGGAAGCCACCTGGGAACGCGAGGACCATCTCCGTTCCGAATATCCAGAGTTCTTTCAGTCCTAGATCTCGGGACGAGTTCCTCTCGTAGTGGTGGAGTGTTGTAACACCCCGCATGTAACTTGCCATATTTGTAACTCCGACTCTTGTCATTTCCGGCTATGTGTTATGTTATTCCCTCCGTTGTCAGGTTTTGTCTTTCGTTTTCTATTTTGTCATGTCATGCATTTTCATATCATGTCATCATGTGCATTGCATTCGCATACGTGTTCGTCTCATGCATCCGAGCATTTTCCCCGTTGTCCGTTTTCCAATCCGGCGCTCCTATCTCCTCCGGTGCACCCCTCTTGTTTTCTTTCATGTGCGTGTGTCAAACTTTCTCAGAATGGACCGAGGCTTGTCAAGTGGTCTTAATATACCACCCGGAGACTACCGGTCAAGTTTCGTTCCATTCGGAGGTCGTTTGGTACTCCAACGGTTAACCGGGCATCCGCAAAGTCCATTTGAGTGTCCAGCAAAAAACCCCTCCAAAACCAGCCCAAAACCCACCAAACTCTCTTCCATGCTCTAGGTCGTTCGATCACGATCGTGTGGGCGAAAACCGCACCTCATTTGGAGCCTCCTAGCTCCCTCTACCTATAAATATGTGGGCATCCCGAAAAACGAAATCGCAGTCTAACCCTAGCGTCTTCCACCTCGCGCCGCCGGACAACGTCCGCCCGCGCCGGACACGTCCGCCCGCGCCGGCGGACGAATCGCAGCGCGCCACGTGTCCCGTCTCCGGCCACCCACCGCACCGGCCCGCGAAG
>NC_057814.1:381980717-381994683 GCF_018294505.1 Triticum aestivum | reverse complement strand
CGGCCTTCTCTCCTCGCGCCGCCCTCCTTCCTCCCGCCGGCGGTGCAGCCCATCGGAGCCCCAAGCTCCTGTAGCCCAGATCCGATCGATCCAGTACGTGCCCGTTGACTTCCCTCGAACCTCTTTTTTTCTCCAAGTCTGGAAAATCTTCAGCATGTGCTCCTGTTCGAGATGCGATAACTTCTTTCATGTAGCTCCGATTCACGCGTATAATATGTCAAATTGTTCCCCTCGTGATGCTCTTCATTTTGTTCAATTGCACCATGTTCATTAGAGGCCATCTTGATGCCCAAATCTTCGTTAGAAGAGGGCTAGTTGCTGTTATTCTCTGGTTCTTATCAGAACTTGGAGATTTGTTATTTTTGTATCATTTAATCTGTGCATCTTTTGAGCATGAGCTCCACATTTGTTTTGAAGTATGCCATGCCATCTTTACATTGGTGTAGTCCATGTATTTTTTTGATCTCTGTGGTGACTAGCACAAGCATGCAAAGTAGGCCCCGTAATATTTCTGATTTCAGGGACAGTGATTTCTCTGTCCTTGTCTGCTGTAATTTTGTTGCCATGTAAACTTGATGCTACAGAGAGATCCATGCATATTTTGGAGATGTTCAGTAAGTATGTTTTATAGATATAGTTGTAATTGATCCATTCCTGCAATTGTTTGCAATTATGGAGTGCTATAGCATGACTCAATCTTGCTCTACTTTTGCTATAAAATATTTCTGGCAGATTCTTAACATGACATGCATTTTTGCCAAGCTTATTGTAGTTGATCCATACATGATATGCAATTTTTCTTGCTATGTTAGCTTCACAATCATGCCATCTTGCTGTAGGTATTCTTGGTTTGTCATGCATTGCTCTGTAGTGAGTGCATCAAGCTCACAAAGAGGCCTACATATTAATATTTCTGCCATGCTCTGTTTTCTGCTGTCTGAAACCTGATAACGAAACTTGCCATGTTAACATGCTTGCCATCATTTCTTCTGGTCCATTTTGGCTTATGGTCAGTAAGGAATTTTGTCATGCGCATTCAGTAGAACACTACCATGCCTTGTTTTGCTATGGTAAGTTCCTGTAGCATGTTGATTTCGTGCCCTGAACATTGCTACCTGATGCTGATTTCTGCCATGTCCAGTTTTTCAGTCTTGTGAACCTGTAATCTTTTGCACTTTTGCCATGCTTGTTTGAGCTTGATATGTTGTGAACTAGCCGTAGCTCAGTGTTCATCTTTTGTGAAGCATCTCCTGTATATTACTGCCATGTGCTTTGTTGCTCTGTTGGGGTGTTGTAGCATTGTTGCTTGTTGCATTTTAAGAGCTATCTTGCTGTTTATCGCAGATTAGTGTCATCCTTGTTTTGCTTGCCATTTGCAAACCGTGCATCCGATTCCGGTGATCTTTATATCGATTTCGACTGAAATCATCTCATCTTTCCAGTGGCATGCTTGGTTTGCCAAGTTACTGCCATGTTCATCATTTTCCTTCCGGAGCACGCATATGCATCGCATATCATATCTTGCATATCATACATGTTTTGCATCATGTTGTTTGCGCATTTCTCGTTGTTGATTGTGGTTCCGTTTGTTTGTGTTCTTGTCTTGGGTAGAGCCGGGAGACGAGTTCGTGAACGAGGAACCTGTCGAGTACGCTTACGAGGATCAAGCTTTCGACAACTCTGAGAATCTTGCAGGCAAGATGACCACCCCTCGAAATCACTCTATCTTTGCTATGCTAGTTGTTCGCTCTATTGCCATGCTCGCTACCTATCACTTGCTTTATCATGTCTCCCATTTTAGCCATGTCAGCCCTAACCATCCTTTCCTAGCAAACCGTTGTTTGGCTATGTTACCGCTTTTGCTCAGCCCCTCTTATAGCGTTGCTAGTTGCAGGTGAAGTTGAACTTTGTTCCATGTCGGAACATGGATATCTTGGGATATCACAATATCTCTTATTTAATTAGTGCATATATATATATATATATATATATATTTGGTAAAGGGTGGAAGGCTCGGCCTTATGCCTGGTGTTTTGTTCCACTCTTGCCGCTCTAGTTACTGTTATACCGGGATTATGTTCCTTGAGTTTGCGTTCCTTACGCGGTCGGGTGATTTATGGGACCCCCTTGACAGTTCGCCTTGAATAAAACTCCTCCAGCAAGGCCCAACCTTGGTTTTACCATTTGCGACCTATACCTTTTCCCCCGGGTTTTCTAGAGCCCGAGGGTCATCTTTATTTTAAACCCCCGGGCCAGTGTTCCTCTGAGTGCTGGTCCAAACTAGAGCCCTTTGCAGCGCCACCTTGGGGAAACTCGAGGATTGGTTTTAGTTGTACGGACTGCTCATCCGGTGTGCCCTGAGAACGAGATATGTGCAGCTCCTATCGGGATTTGTCGGCACATTCGGGCGGCTTTGCTGGTCTTGTTTTACCATTGTCGAGATGTCTTGTAAACCGGGATTCCGAGACTGATCGGGTCTTTCCGGGGGAAGGTTTATCCTTCGTTGACCGTGAGAGCTTATGATGGGCTAAGTTGGGACACCCCTGCAGGGCTCTTTTGAAAGCCGTGCCCGCGGTTATGAGGCAGATGGGAATTTGTTAATGTCCGGTTGTAGATAACTTGTCACTTGACCCAGTTAAAATACACCAAGTGCGTGTGTAACCGTGATGGTCTCTTCTCGGTGGAGTCCGGGAAGTGAACACGGTCTGTGTTATGTATGACGTAAGTAGGTGTTCAGGATCACTTCTTGGTCATTGTTAGATGAGGTCCGTTCCGTTGCTTCTCTTCTCGCTCTCATTTGCGCAAGTTAGCCACCATATATATGCTTTTGCCGCCGCAGCTCCACCTCACTACTCCTCCTTTTCCTACAAGCTTAAATAGTCTTGATCTCGCGGGTGTGAGATTGCTGAGTCCCCATGACTCACAGATTCTACCAAAACAGTTGCAGGTGCCGACGATGCCAGTGCAGATGATGGCGTCGATCTCAAGTGGGAGTTTGACGAGGAACGTGGTCGTTACTATGTGTCTTTTCCTGATGATCAGTAGTGGAGCCCAGTTGGGACGATCGGGGATCTAGCATTTGGGGTTGTCTTATTTTCATCTGGATTTTGACCGTAGTCGGTCTATATGATTGTATTTTGGATGATGTATGAATGATATTTATGTATTGTGTGAAGTGGCGATTGTAAGCCAACTCTTTATCCCATTCTTGTTCATTACATGGGATTGTGTGAAGATGACCCTTCTTGCGACAAAACCACTATGCGGTTATGCCTCTAAGTCGTGCCTCGACACGTGGGAGATATAGCCGCATCGTGGGCGTTACACATGCACACACCACACGACCAACACACACTCTCACGCTCAAGTGTTCAACCTACACGTGCATGCGCACACATCAGGCCCTGACAGACACATACACAACCAGGTGGTTCCCGCGCACGGGTTGGAGTCTTGTCGCGCCTGCTTAAATTTGTGTTCATCTTACCTCTTTCCTATGCGATCTGACAGGTGGGACCCACAAGGAACATGGTCAATTTAACCAGTCAACATAGTGCCACGCAGACTATTTGGCCGGTCAACAGAGTGCAATCCGATGCTGAACGGTGAGCAAGTGACCGTATAATCACCGCAAAACGTATTATAGTGACCGTAATGAGTGTATTCTGAAGTCCGGTGACCGTATTGCACTTTTCGCTTGAAATACATTGACCGCCCGTGTATTTATCTCTTCTCTCACTCTCTTTGTGGAGCCGAGTAGGCCAACATGCCAGTGCCTAAATTGGCGCACGCCACCCCATTATTGTTGTACTAGTTTCGTAAGAGCGAACAAGAATTCATGTCTACTGTACAAACTGTAGATATGAGTTACAAATGCTATGAAGACGAATACAAATATTTGAATCCACTTTATGCCCAATTTTTCTCTGTGGGCCCTCAAAAAGTACATCTCTACACGTTCTCGCATGTTACATCTAACAACTATACAATACAGCACTACTGCTACACTCTAACACAATAAATCATATGTGTTTTTAGTTTTACAAGATCTCATATTGTTACTGAATTATTCAGTTTGCATACATTAAAATTGCCTTTGAAATGTATGGCTAGTATCATCTACCGCGCGGGAAAAATCCCGCCCTTGCCTGTTTAATCAGGTTTGTATCGATGGATCGTGCGAAACAGCAAAACTATAGTAGTAGTATAGTACAAGTAACAGTTCACTGGGCCGCCGTGTCGTGTACTCCTCCGTCGTAAGAGTGGAGCGCTTGCTTTCATAAATGTTCTAGTCCCTTTCGCCGACATGTGGGACATCAAGCAACCGGGTCCATGTGCCATACCGAGATAACAGTGCAGAGCAGCAGGGGTGAAGCACCCCAGTCATGGCCCCGGTGTAGTAATGAGCAATGAGGCGTCAAATCACAAAGCTGCACCTCTCCCGCAGTTAAGTTGGAGGGACGAAGTAATGCTAAAAAAAGAAGTTGGAGGGACGAAGCAACCATCATTTCACTCATTGCTAAATCCGCTTCTCCCTCATCTTCTTCAAGTTAACCATGTGTTGCTTCTGCCGTTGTTCTGCTTCATGTGGGACGCGGATCGGCTTGGTAAAGCACTGACACGTGGGACCGCATGTTAGCAAACCGCCAGGCCAACGTCCTCTAAAAATAAGAAACCTCCCCCACCTTCTGCGCGGTAAAATCACCTCCTTTTTACTAATCTTGATACTATAATTTGTTAGATCAATATAATCGAGATTTGTATAGATAGCACACAAGAGCAAAACCAAGTGGTACGGTTAAGGGCATCCACAATGTGTAGCCAAATGTGAAAATATCTTTTGGCATCGATGTGAACCATTGTGGACGGTGCTACCAAAACCAAAAAGATGGAACCGAAGCTCCCTGGTTGATTGATTGAAGGAATAGAAAAATGCAACCTCTCTCCTCTTTCTCCCATGCTTGGACGCATGTACAGTATAGAGCACAGAGTCTACTCCCCTGTCCCTTCTATCACAAATCACAAAGCAGTGAGGCATCAAATCACAAAGCACGGACAAAGCAACCATCATTTCACTCTTTGCTAGCTCCACTTCTCCATCGTCTCCTTCGAGAAACCACCTTACTGCACTGAGCTAGACGGACGACGCTATTGTGCAGTACTAGTACATTTACGCGTCCTTTGGTTCAACGGACTTCCTGGATGCAAAGAAGGCGGTTCTCTCGGCTTGCAGGCGGCACTTGAAAACGACTTACCGTGGTCTCCCTCAATGGTTTTCTCCGTCGAATGCACTTCGCCAAACCACAATGTTCGAGATATCATCGACGTCACCGCAATGGGGAAGGAAGTCAAATAGTTACTACCTCCATTTTTTTGTACACAAGGCCAGTATCAAAATTACAATTTTCAGAAGGCCACTAACACTAATTGAGGCAAAATTGATGGGGTTTACCTCGTACTAGCAACCAAGGACATTAATATACCCTTGGATGCATGCGGAAGTGAGAAGGTTGGTTTGCATGGCGCTGCATTAATCAAGCAATGAGGAGTGAGATGGTTAGCTCTTTGGGCGTTGGAGAAAAAAATACGCATTAATTGACACGTCAAACAAGGATTTGTATTGATCAATCCCGCGAAGCAAAACCCCGCCTTTCTTTTTTAACAAAACTAGTATGTACGTACTTGTATCCTGTTTGGGTCCAGGCCTTGCATTGCCATACTTCGCCACACATTTTTGCCAAGCTTGCCTAAAGTTTTTAAAATGAAAAGAAGGTACACTTGCGCACGGCTGTCGCGGTCGCACCGCACCCTCACAAAGTCGCTCCTGCATGCCGCAAACCCAATCAAGGGAACGCACCCTCACTAACACGTGCTACCACATGTGATCAAACCAAACTCAGCCATCCTACCGCTGACACATAATTTTTGTCCATACAGTATGTTTATCCAACCGCATATTGGGGAAGATCCGTACGACCCGTTCGGTGGTCTATTGGGGAAGAAGAAGGGTTCGGAGACGTAGGATATTCATCCAACCGCCTGAAATGGTCGACTGGCCCAAATGATGAAAGTCAGGCGACTTGCATAAATATATGTTTTTACACAGCAAAAGATCCCTAAAAACAGCAACATAAAGAAAAACTATCACTGCTCGCGGAACGAGATGGCCTCATCGTCTTTGGCTGCTGGCGCGAACCAGCCATAGCTGCCGACGTGTGTCTCCGCACCGTGGTTGTCCTCGGCCTCCAGCTACTCATTCGCACGGAGCATGTGGGCGCTTTGCACGGACGTGAGCACCGCCCGGTTCAAGTCCAGGACGTCCGGTTCCCCCTGCAGGAGGGCCTCGATGGCAGCGGCATCTGCGCGCTACGCGTCGAGTTGAGCCTCCGCCGCCCAGTTCAACTCCAGGACGTCCGGTTCCGCCCGCAGGAGGGCCTCGACGGCAGTGGCATCCGTGCGCTCTGCGTCAAGTTGAGCCTTCGCCGCCCGGTTCACATCCACGACATCCGGTTCCGCCTGCAGCAGGGCCTCGATGGCAGCCGCATCCGCACGCTCCGCGTCGAGTTGAGCCTCCGCCTCACAGTCCTCCTTTTTTCCTGTAAGAGCATGTGCGAGAACAAGCACATTCACGTGTTTGAAAACAAATTGGAGACCATCTCTATTTGAATACAAATCTAGGAGTGCTTACGAATCTAACAATATTGATTGGGCGTTGTTGAATGTTGATACTTTTTTCTGTAACTTTGATCAAAGTAGAGATACTTTGACTACACATAAAACTTATATGTAAACTATAAATGATTGGAGGGGGTATATTGTATGTTCAAAAGGAAACGAGCATTGAATACCCTTTATATATATATATATGATTTGCCGATGCTATGGTGACCGGTTCAAAATTTTGAATCTGCCTTAGGTATCACACATGCACCCACTCGTTCTCTCTCGGTTTGGGGTCCGAAGATCGATTGAAAGAGGACTAGGGTGGGTACAGTACGTTCGTTTCGCTTTTGAACGTATAATATACTCCCTCCGATCCACAAAGACCCCCTGGGTCATTTCTATCATAGAAACACACCAAACCTTTATCTCCTTGCACGACACACACTTGATCTCTCAACATCAATCGATCTCGTCAAGATGTGTCGGGGCATGAACCGAATGGGATGTCAAAACTAAGATGGGAAGCAACATGTAGTGGAGGCAAAGTGAAACTTTAAACAAACCGTTTGTCTATATGCATGTCAGAGAAATTACAACATTGGAAATACAAGCATGGACTAGGCCCTCATGCGAATGATACTCGGCGGAATGTTCAAATGAGGCATGCAGGAGGATGGACTCGACCGGAGGGCGGCATGATCGATGGAGAAGAGGCTTGGAGAGGAATGAGAAATAAGCAACGCCACATGATTATACTTGAACGGCTCAAATAAACATTCAGTTGTCTCGTTTTCCCTTCCGTCTTGGTCAGGGAGTAAGATACTCCCTCCGTTTTTATTTACTCTGCATATTAGGTTTTACTGAAGTCAAACTTCATAAAATTTGAACAAATTTATAGAAAAAATATGAACATTTACAATAGCAAATCTATATGATGTGAAAGTATATTCAATAATGAATCTAATGGTATTGATTTATTATTGTATATGTTATTATTTCTGTCTATAAACTTTGTCAAAGTTTACAAAGTTTGACTTTGAGCAAAGCTAAAATGCGGAGCAAATAAAAACAGAGAGGGTACGCAGGGACTAGTATATAGTTACTACTGCCGGAACATGGTAAGTTGGACCCCTAAATGTGGGCACGGACCGGGCACACCTCAATTATTCCTTCAAACAGTCGGACACCTACATTAGCACACCATCCGACAACTTAATCAAGTGTTACGCTTCACTAGTTGAAAAGGAAATGGGTGGTACCGTACCCAAAACCACCACACTTGGGGCTAGGGTAACAACTTGGTACAGTACCACATTTGAACCAGGGCACAAAAACCACATGTTCTGCGCCTAATGCGTAACGCGGAGCAATGACGCTCGAATTTGGCTGGGAAAACAGGGAAACCGACATGTGGGGCACACCTGTTAGGATGATGTGGCGCAGACTAGTCCAATGGAAGAGCTGGCCCACAACCTCCTCGTCACCGGCAACCGTTCATGTGAGTCGTGGGGGCCAGCAACATGGCGTAGCTTCTGCACCACCTCTGGACACGGCGACCGCGGTGAGAGACACGCTCATCGTCGCTGGACCCCGTCGACTTCAGGGTGCCGAGGGTGGCGTTAGTGCTGTGGCACGACTAGCAGATCAACACCCGGCTCATCGAGGATGCACGGGGCGACGAAGTGCGCGCGCGCCGCAACGCATCCGCGGAGTGTTCTAGCGCGCCAACTGCATCCCCAGGACCTGAGACCATGCCGGGTCGTCTTGATTTTTCAATGATATGTGGGGATCGCATGTGAGCAAAGGGCATCTCCAACGTTGCCACGACCGCAGCTGACTACCCTGGCACACCAAAAACCCTCGTCCCTCGCGCCGTGGTGCGGTGCGTTCCCAGCCGGCGCTGGCTGCCCACATTCATGTCGTCCATCCGTATGCCGTCATTAAGAGGCTCGGTGCCCAAGGAACCAACTCCAGCGACTTAATGACAGACCCAGACGCTTGGCCTCACCAGAATGCGCTACTTAAAGCGGCAACACCCAGCTGAACTCCACACCATAGCGCATCCTCCTACTACCTCGCACCACATCCACCATGACCGCGAGCACAAACGCTCTGCGGAAGAGCTTGTCTTTGGGGATGAAGCTCGAGGTCGTCGCCCTCACTCAAGTCGCCGCTCGCAACGTAATAGCGGCATAGCTGGACACGGACGCGACCGCACAAGCGGTGGCCATGCTGGCGGCCGACGACGGGAGCATCGTCAGCCACGCGTCCTACTTGCCGCCGTCCAATGTTCGGCGGCGCATGTGGCAGGTGAAGCGACGGACCATCCATGTCCATCATCATCGACCTCACATCCACCGGCACCGCCGAGGTCGGGGACTCCTCCGAGGATGAGTATGGCATGGGAGGCGGCAGGGCATGGTGTGCCAACTAGCCGGTCCGTCTCCCATGTTCTACCCTTCCTCGCCGGAGACCGCACCTTCACTTCACGGGTCTTGAACCCCGCCCCCGTACATCGAGATGGCAGATGGAGGACGTCGGTCGCCGCCGTAGAAAAGGTTTAGGGTCGGGTTTCTTTTATTTTCTGTCCTATAAAAGTTCGAAATGTAATGAAAATCTGCCGTGTTTGCCTGAATCTCGTCCGGTGTATATGAACTTTCACAATAATAGTAAGATATATTGTAGGAGTATGAAAATATATGGAATGATGATTCATTTTTGTGTGTATAAACTTAGAAGGTTTGACCCGAGACAAAGCTAACATGTGACGTAAATAAACACATAGGGTCTACATGCACAATTTTTCTTAGGCACTCCAATAGTACGTCCACTACACATTCACGCATTTCACATCTTTCTACATCTAGGGGAACCTATGAAAGGGTTGACGTAAATTGCCTCTCTCTCTCCCCCCTGATTTTCATGGTGGTGGGCTCCTCCCTCTCCCCCCAATCTCCAATCAACAGCCCACACATTTCACATTACGTTAATTACGTAACTGGGATTACGTAGGTGTAGCATTACTCGTCCTAAAAACACCAACTAAATGAAACCTCCCAACATATCGCGTGGGAAAAGACCCAGCCGCGCCGTTTTAGTCGGGATTATCGGATTACTAGTAGTAGTATCGATGGATCGCGCGAAGCACCAAATTTAAAAGGAAAAAATGCGGTACACTCATAGCACGCCTGTCGCAGTCGCATTGCACCCCTCACACGGTCGGTCCTGCACACGGCTCATGCAAACGGAACGCGCTTCGGCTTGCCTCTTCACTGACACGTGGGACCGCACTTGGAGAAACCGACCATGCGCCAAACTCCCGCGCCTACCGCGCGAAAATTCCCCTCCCCAAAATTCTCCCAAATCCCAAATTCAACCTCCCTTCGGCCAACTAGCCACTAATAATGCCCAAACCCCCTCCCGCCCGGCCCCCTCCACTCCATTCGCTCCGCCAAAGCCACCCTCCCGCTGTGCCGATACTTCGGTTCCGCGGTTCGTCGAGGGGACGCACGGCGATCCTCTCGCTCCCACATTACGCTCTCGTAGACTATCGTCCTCTAGCCGCGCCCCCACCGCTTGCGACGTTCTTGTGGAGAAGCACGGCGGTCAGCTTCTCCCACGGTACGCGCATTCTAGACTGAAGCCCCGTGCATGTCGGAGTAGCGCTAAATGTTAGCTAATAGACGCTGTTAATCTCACTGTTTGCCGAAATAGTTTACAGTCAATATGCTCTACTTAAGAAGCTTCCTTGCCCTGTTCTGCACTCAATTAGCTGAGATGGCATACCACGCCCGATTAGTTTCTATAATATCCTGCCATATATTTATTGTGACGCAGATTGCCATGGTCTAGTAGCCAGTCTGTTAGGTGAAATAGCTCTACACTGTTTTATACTCGATCTTTGTTGCTGAGATGGCCTTCGATGGCTGTGTGCTCGGCTTCATTGACTGCTGAAATAGCCTGCCATAATTTAGCACTCAAATCTGTTTGCTAAATTAGCTTTACACATATTTCATTACTTAGATCTGCTTGTCCAAATATATTGCCATAGCTTTAGACATCGACCTAGGTATTTTTTCTGGACTTCATAAAAAAGCATATATGTTTTTCCTGTAATATCTAGTAGAAGAACTAATTTGTATGTCTAACAGATGGACAGGACTTGGATAACTTCTGCTCGAAGATTCTCTGCTGCATATGTCGAGGGGGTTAAAAACTTCGTGAACTTTATCATAGCTGAGTACGGTGGTCCAAAATCAGATGTGCTCTGCCCGTGTAGCAGTTGTATGAATTCAGTTACAAGACCCCACTCAACTATGCAAAATCATCTACACTTGTATGGGATGTCGGTCACATATACTAGGTGGGTTCATCATAGTGAAGCTGTGAACGTCAATGTTACCGACTATGTGGAAGCAGCAGATCACCATCTTGATCTACCTGATGCTCATGTGGAAGAGGAGGAGGAGGTGGTGGCGGAGCTAGTGAGTTTGACCAACATTGAAACAATGCTACGAAATGCTCGCGCATTTCGTGAACTTTCACCTACAGAAGAAAAAGGGTGGGCCCGCATGTTGCAACAATGTAACGTGGCTGTCACCCCAGGAAATAAGCTGTCAGTATTCTCAGCCATGGTCATCTGTCTTTAGGCGAAGACATCTGACCGGGTGACCAACAAATCATTCGATGGGATGTTGGTTGCTTTCCGCAAATCTTTCCCAGATGCGTGTGAGCTGCCACACCTACAATAAAATGAAGAATTTCCTTTGTGCAGTTGGAATTGGATATGATATGATCCATGTTTTAAGAATAATTGTGTTCTGTTCCGGAAGTATTATGCCAACTTAAGTAAATTCCCAAAAGGCAAATCATCAAGATGGAAAGATGTGATGCTGTGAAGAGAATTCCTCATAATGTTCTGAGACATTTTCCAATTATACCAAGATTGCAGAGGTTGTTTCATGATGCTGAAACAAGAGAGGATGTACTGTGTATTCTAGGAACCAGGAGTACAGAGATCAGAATGTAATGAGCCATCCATCTCATGGTAGTGATTGGAAAAGCTTCAATCAGAAACATAAAAAGTTTGCTGCTAACCCGAGAAACATTAGACTTGGCTTAGCTTCAGATGGATTTAACCCATTTGGCCACCAGAGCGCCACATATAGCATGTGGCCAGTGCTTGTTATCCCTTACAACATGCCTCCAAATTTCTACACCAAAGAATCAAACTACATGATGGCCTTGCTCATCCCAGGTCCAAAAAGTCCTCGAAAGGATTTTGATTTATTCATGGAGCCTCTTGTGGAGGAACTTCAACAGCTATGGAGGGGTGTTCTCACTCGAGACCTATATAGCTGACCACCAGCTGATTTCTTTCTGCTTGTTGTTATAATTTGGTGCATCCATGATTATCCGGCTTTGGGCACTATGTCAGGGCAAATGACACATGGTTACAATGCATGTGTTCGCTGTGACAAGAATCCGCTGTCATACGCAATACTTAGCAAGTTCCGTTACATTGGACACCATTGTTTCCTTCCCAAGGACAAGTCGTGTCCTACAAAATACCGAAGACATGTGTTCAATGCAAAGCATTAAAACGTGATGCGCCAAAGAGGCTAACCGTTGATGAGTTGCAAGTGGAATTAGAGAAGGGCAGGCACATTACACCAGGAAACCATCCTGATAATGGTAGCAGGAAAAGGAAGCGTGGCGGGGCAAAAGAGAGATTATTATTTACCCACAGGTCCACTTTGTGGGACTCAGAGTATTTGAAAGATTTGGATCTACGGCATAATCTTGATGTGACGCACATCGAGAAAAATATGTGATGGCATTATTGGCACACTTCTTAATATTGAAGGCAAGACGAAAGATACCTTAAAATCTAGGATTGATTTGACACACTTGGGTATCAGAAAGGATTTGCAGGTGGAAGATGAAGGTAAACCACATGATATGGCACCAGCTGTGTACGTCTTGGACAAGGTAAAAAAAGAATTCTGCAAGGTCATGTCACGTGTGAGATTCCCACATGGATTTGCTTCCAACCCTGAAAGGAGAGTCGGTGCAGATGGAAACAAGGTACAAGGGTTGAAAACTCATGACTGCCACGTCCTACTTCAAAGGGTTTTACCTGTTATCCTTAGAGGATTGGGCCGCCCTGACTTATACAGAGCAGTTGCAGAGTTGGGACAATTCTTCAAGGAACTCTACAGTAGAAATATCAGGATAGATGCTTTGGAGCGTCTTAGAGACAAGATACCAACTATCCTATGCGACCTTGAGAAGATATATCCTCCAGCCTTCTTTGATGTGATGGTGCATTTGGTTGTTCATCTACCTGATGAGGCACTACTTAGAGGTCCAGTACAGTATGGCTGGATGTACCCTATTGAAAGGCGGCTAGGCATTTTCAAGGGCTATGTTAGGAATAGATCTAAGACCTGAGGGTTCCATTGCAGAGGCCTACATTGCTACAGAAGCGTTGACATTCTGCTCAAAATACATTGAAACAATTGATGAGCTTAGCAAAGAGGTGGGTGAAGACAATCCCGAGCTCAATGTATTCGATTGTTCTGTTTGAGATACAGGGAAGAGTCGACAAGACGGCAAACCTAAAGATTTGGACAAAATGGTTTGGTTTGTGTTGAATAATTGTCCTGAGATTCTACCTTATATAGAGTAAGTGCTAAGTATTGCGGCTTATTATAACGCCCCGGATTCAATACGCCAGGTATCTTCCAGTTGTTCGCCGTCCTTGCCATGTCATGTGCCTGCGTGTTGCATTTTGCCAGGTCATCATCTGCATTGCATCCTCATGTTTTCAAAACTTGCATCCGGTCCTTTGCCCCGTTGTCTGTTTCGCGTTCCGACACTCCCACACGCGCCCGTTGCACCTCTTAGACCTCGTTTCGTGAGTGGCATAAAAACATTCTCGGAATGGACCGAGATTTGTCAAGTGGCCTTGGGACATCACCGTTAGACCGCCTGTCAAATTTTTTCCATTTGGAAGTCGTTTGATGCCCCAATGGTTAACCGCGTTAACCGAAAACCTCTTCTCTTTGCAGCCCAGCATCCCTTCACCATAGCCCATTAGCCCATCCAAACCCCCTCCATGCTCTCGATCGTTCGATCACGATCGTGTGGGCGAAAACCGCTCCCCATTTGGACTCTCCTAGCTCCCTCTACCTATATATTTGTGCCCCTCCCCGAAAATTTCGCAGTCCAACCCTAGCTCCACCTCTCTTCCGCCGCCGGACATGTCCGATCCGGGCCGGACGAGATCCCACTGCCGCCC
>NC_057814.1:381926149-381980189 GCF_018294505.1 Triticum aestivum | reverse complement strand
GGCGCCTCGCCTCCGCCGCGCCAACCCCCGCCGCCTGCTCGTCATGCTATAACTTCTTGCACACTACTCCGTTTTGAGTGCATAATATACTAAACTGTTCATCATGAGATGCTCTTAATTTTGTTCCATTGGGTCATGCCTGTTAGAGTTCATATTGTTGCCCTAATCATCGTTGCAAGAGTGCTATATGATGTTAACCTGCTGAGACTGTTATAACTTGATGGTTTGCCATTTTTGTTGCATTTTGTGTGTGCATCCTATGAGGATGATGTCTACATGTTTGTGAAGCATCTACATGCCATCTTTACCTTGGTGCAAGACTTGTATTTTGTTTTGCCCTGTAGTGAGTGCATCAAGCTTGTGAAGTGGGCTACTTGTTAATGTTCTATCAATGCTGAAACTGTTATATCATGTTGCTATCTTTGCTTGATTCTACCAGTTAATATATGAATAATATGGAGATGTTCACTAAGGATGTTTTGCTATGCATGTGATGCTCTATCAATAATTGGCTTTGGTTGCATTTATAGCCTGTTGTAGCTTACTGTAATCTTGCACTAAAATTGCTAAATAATGTTGCTGCCAGCCCTGTTAACATTAAGTTCAGTTTTGCCATGTGTTTTGCTAGTGGTCCATGCACCCTATGAACTTGATATTGCCATTCTTAGCTTCATCAACATGTCTTTTTACTGTTGGTTGACTTAACATGCCATGTAATCCTCTGTAGGGAGTTCTACAAGCTCACCAACATGCCTACTTATTGTTGTTCCTCCCATGTGCTGTTATTTTCACCGTCTGAATCTGCCATATCATTTGCCATGTTTGCATGGGTGCTACCATCTTTTTTGTTGATCTTTGGAATAAGTTCAGTAAGGGAGTTTTGTTAATTGCTTTTAGTACTAGCATGCCATACCTTTGGTTGTCATTATAAGTTCCTGTAGCATCTCGTTTGATAGCTCTAAAATTTGCAACCTGATGTTATTTCTGTCATGTCTAGTGAAATTCTGCTAAGTCTGTGAAACTGTTATTATCTGCAATCTTGACATGTCCTTTTGAGAATGTTCTAGTGATTTCTGGAGATAGCTCAGTGTTCATGTTTTGTAATTATTCACCTGTACATCACTTCCATGTCATTTGTTTTCATGTTGAGGTGTTGTAGCATGTTTGTTTGATACTTGAAAGTTGCCTAGTTGCTGTTTTGGACAGCTTGCCCTTTAAACTTGTTTCATGTGTATGTGTTGAACCGTTGCTCCGTGTTGAGTCTGCTCTACATGAAACTTTCTTAGTTTTGCATGTAGTTTCATGTTACCTTGTTGCATCCATGTTTTGAGTGTGTTTGCTTGATGTTTGAATGCATTTTGTATCAATGACATGTTTAACTTGTTTTGCTCATATCTTCTAGGCCGTAGCTCCAAATTAAATGAACTTTATATGTAACTTGACTAGAATTTCGTATAGATCATCGTGGTGCATCTTAACTTGCTGTTTAACAACTTGAACATAAGGTTTATTCAGATCTGGACCAATTTCGATATTTGCATATGGGGACTTACCGGAATTGTTATATATTGTTTCCGGCCTCATTTAAACTTGCTTTGATGTGTTGTTCTTGTATGCATCATCTCTTGCCATGCGTAACCTCATGTAGCCTTGTCATGCATCATACTTGGTTGAGAATCATGTCATGTTTATGTGTTGTGTGTTTACCATGTTGTTTGCTTCTTTCTGGTTGTGCTCCTTCTCGTTAGTTCATGTTTCGTTGTGATCGTGAGGATTCGTTCGTCTACGATTGGTTCGTCTACGTGGCTTCATCTTCTTCATGGACTCGTTCTTCTTCCTAGCGGGATTTCAAGAAAGATGACCGTCACCTTGGATCTCATTACTATCATTGCTATGCTAGTTGCCTCGATGCTATCGCTATGCCGCGTTACCTACCACTTGCTTATCAAGCCTCCCAAATTGCCATGAACCTCTAACCTTTGTCACCCTTCCTAGCAAACCGTTGTTTGGCTATGTTACCGCTTTTGCTCAGCCCCTCTTATAGCATTGCTAGTTGAAGGTGAAGATGAAGATTGCTCCATGTTGGATTATGTTTATGTTGGGATATCACAATATCTCATATATTATTAATGCATCTATATACTTGGTAAAGGGTGGAAGGCTCGGCCTTATGCCTGGTGTTTTGTTCCACTCTTGTCGCCTTAGTTTCCGTCGTATCGGTATTATGTTCCCGGATTTTGCGTCCCTAACGCGGTTGGGTGTTATGGGGACCCCTTGACAGTTCGCCTTGAATAAAACTCCTCCAGCAAGGCCCAACATTGGTTTTACCATTTGCCTACCTACCACCTATACCTTTTCCCTTGGGAGTAATTAACCCGAGGGTCATCTTTATTTTAGCCCCCCCCCCCGGGGCCAATGCTTCTCCAAGTGTTGGTCCGAACTAGAGCCACTTGCAACGCCACCTCGGGGAGACTTGAGGGCTGGTTTTAGTTGTACGTAGTGCTCATCCGGTCGTGGCCTGAGACGAGATACGCGCGGCTACTATCAGGGTGTCGGCACGCCGGGAGGTCTTGCTGGTCTTGTTTTACCATTGTCGAAATGTCTTGTAACCGGGATTCCGAGGTTGATCGGGTCTTCCCGGGAGAAGGAATATCCTTCGTTGACCGTGAGAGCTTGTGATGGGCTAAGTTGGGACACCCTTGCAGGGTATAAACTTAGCCGTGCCCGCGGTTATGTGGCAGATGGGAATTTGTTAATATCCAGTTGTAGTGAACTTGAAGTAAACTCTTCTAAAATACACCAACCACGTGCGTAACCGTGATTACCTCTTTTCGGGGTTGTTCGAGAGGAGAACACGGTTTTTGGGTTATGTTTGACGTAAGTAGGAGTTCAGGATCACTTCTTGATCATTACTAGTTGACGACCGCTTGTTAAGCTCCTCTTCTCGCTCTTGTTTCGTAAGTTAGCCACCATACTTTGCTTAGCCGCTGCTGCAACCTCACCACTTTACCCCTTCCTTACTCATTAAGCTTTGCTAGTCTTGATACCCATGGTAATGGGATTGCTGAGTCCTCGTGGCTCACAGATTACTACAACAACAGTTGCAGGTTCAGGTTATGCGATGCTCATGACGCAAGAGCGATGTTTACTTGTGTTGGAGTTCTTCTTCTTCATCGATCTTGGGTTAGGTTCCTGGTCGGCAGCCTGGGCTAGCAAGGTGGATGTCGTTTGAGCTTATGTTTGTATTTCATCCGTAGTCGGATGATGATCTTATGTATGATGTATTCTTGGGGCGTTTGTGCCTTTTGTATGTATCCCCATCTATTATGTAATGTTGATGTAATGATATCCACCTTGCCAAAGCATGTCAATATGCGGTTCCATCCTTGGTGGGACCTTCGAGTCTCTTTAGGATAGTATCGCATATTGGGCGTGACACTTATACATCGTAATCTACTAAACTTGCAGCACATTCTTATATATTTAGATGTTTAACGCGATCACTATGTTGTGCAGCATCTACAAAAAGGAGTTACTTCCGCAAAATCCAAGAAACATTGACAAACTGGTTATGGCAGGATTTGCAAAATGGTTCAAGCGCCACGTAAGCTTTTGAATTGCACTGTCAGTTTTTTTAATATATTGAGTACATAAGATGATCAGCTCATCTATTTTCTAACCATAGGTTAAGAAGATGCGGGAGGATGGGCAGGCAGTTAATAATGCCCTTTACGCACTAGCAATGAGTCCTGATACTCGGGTAAGACATTATGAATCTTGAGTTGTTAGAGATGTGCGCTACAACACCCTTGCACGCGACGAAGGCAGGAAGACACAAAACTGTGCCATCATGAGCAAGGATAAGTACGGCAAAGAGATAACTGAAATGTATGATAACATAACAGACATTGTTCAGTTGCAGTATATCTCTAGTTTTGAGGTTCATCGGTGTGTGGTTTTGTTGTGCTGTCGTTGGTATAACCTGTTTTCCAGGATTGCAAAACCCAGAGCTGATGATTATTTCAAATCCATCAATGTCAAGGCGACGTACCAGACCTACGAGCCTTTTATTTTGGCAAATCAAGCAACATGGATATTTTTCCTGGAAGGCGCATTTGCATGTAACGATGACTGCAGAGTATTGCAAAGGTTTGAATAGAGGAATTCGTTTAATGAAGTTGCACAACAAGATGATGCTTACACTGCTCCTGATGTAGAAGATTCCACAGATGCTCCTAATATCTTTGAGAACCATCACGTCAATGACGCTGGCGAAAAGATTGCTTGTCGGGCTATGGACATACGAGAGTTGATCAATAAGACGCCAGCGTTCGAGGACACTGAGGATGAAGAAGATGATGACATTGGGGGGGAATTACGATTCAAACTGATACACATGGCGAAGATGTTGACGCTGCTGCTGCGGATGATGATTAGATTGCTTTTGTCGTATTTGCCTGTCAGAAGACGTATTTTTATCTACTATGTGAAATTGTGATTGCTACGACAACTGAAACCTGATGAACTTGTTGTTTAGTATTTTGCTGTGAGAACATCACTTATTATGTATGTTGATTTGTGTTTGGTGATTGTATGACGACTAAAACATGATGACATTGTTGTTTAGTTGTACTCATATTTGGTTGTGAAACCTGTATTTGATGACATAGTTTGTTGTTGGACTGCAATTTGCTCGGCATCTTCGAATGGGAACAAAGCTAACCCGACAGGGCCTCTGCTAATTTATTTATTTATTAGCAAAAGGGCCTCTGCTATTTATTTATTTATGAGCAAAAGGGGATACCCCCCGACTTCCGTTAATAGAAATCATTAGATGTTCACAACACTACGCCCAGCCTGCTAAACAGGTTTCATTCATTACTAGTTTCAGCAAAGAGGTCATGTCATAGCCACTGAATACATCACGAGTGCTACATACACTGCAAATAAAGAGACAATCATCCTACAAAGCACATCGATTTTGCCAATTATCTTCACAAGCTCTTTCATCTCCTCATTGTTGACAAGGTCGTTCCACAGCTGTTGCTTGGCCATGATCAGAGGAACTGCATCTTTAACCTTCTGCTCTGCATCTTTCTCTTCTGTCGTTCCTTTAGTTACTTGTCCAAGACCCCAACCTGCAGGTATTGGGATTCCCCAGCTAACCAAATAATCAGCGTAATTGCATTCCCCCACATTAGCAACTTCCCAGAAATACAAATCACACGAATCTTCCCTTTTCTGCATGAATCAAATTGGAAGATCATCAACCAAACTATTAAAAAATTCAGTAACTGAAAGCAGCGGAACAACACTTAAACATATTATTACCCCATGATTCGGGTATTTGTAGAAGACTCGGCAAGGGTTGAGGATCGTGGTTGAGAAGCGGCGGATGACTATGTGTGATTTGCAGCAGTGGCACCACACCAATGGCAGCGGGTTGCGATGAGCAACCGGCTGCGGTGCGTGTGGCGGCGGGGGTGTGATGAGACCCACAGGAGATGGTACAGGTGGCGACTTGGCGCATATATGGTTGTTGCCTGTTGAAGAGCAGGTGGACGAGCCGCCAGCAGACATGGTTGCTGCGGCCAGAGCTTCTGATGCTAGGCAGAGTAAGTAGAGAAGAGGAGAAGCGAACGTTGGATATGTCAGTTTCATTATTTGCAGAGTAGCATAGCACCATATATAGTCATAGTCTAGGTTTGGATTCGAACTAGCTACAGGAGCACGTCTCTCTTTTTTCTAAAACTCAGCAAAGTCTCGTTACTGGTACACTAGCTTGTTCTGTACGCCTTCTCAAGTCTTTGATTTTCTTTTTTTGCGAGGAAGGAAGGAGGAAAAAATTGAGGGTTCCTGGGACTCGAACCCAAGACCTCTCGGTTGAAAACCAAGGGTGCTAGTCACTTATGTGGCGAACGTTCCCTGGGAGGAGGACGGCAGACGAACGCATTTTCCTCACAGTTTTAGTTGCGACGCAAGATTAAACGAACATAGTTTCAGGAATGTTATCTGGCGAATGAGCCCAGTTTTTCTTTTCTTCCTATATATATAAAAGTATGCTACTTGGTGTCGGCTTAGTCAACAAATGATTGTGCCAACCTTGACCGCTGGATTGATATTCAACGGCTGTCGTGTTTCTTCAGTCTCTTCTTCCTCCAGCCGCCAAAGCCAAACCAGCGCCGGCGGGACTGCCTACTCCCGCCTCCCACGGCTGGATGTGCTGCCGTGCATGCACCATGTCCACATCGCACCCTAAAACTCTGCGCATCTTCCTCGGCTCCTGCACGTTCCCGTCCGAGCCCTCACTATCGTCCTCCACCTTGGTTCGCTCACCACGGCGCCGCCCTCCGGTGTTGTCAACATGGTCAACAACTGAGAGGAATAAGCAGATGATTGTACATGGTGAGGATGACAGTAGGGACCCACCAGGATCATGGCAGTAGGCAAGCAAGTTCCTCCTTTATTACAAGAAAAAAGGGTTCCTCCTGATGGTTTCCTGACATCTGGGTCGCACGCCACTGTCAACGTAGTCAATAAGCGAGATAATTGCACAAGGAGTGGCAAACACCCGGGACCCAGCAGCACGCGCAGTAATTTTTTTTTGTTTTCGGGATGGAGAAGGGTATCAACTGGGTTGTGCGGGAGCTGTGGCCCATCAAGCCCAGGCTTTTATTTCATATGTTTACCACATGACCAGCCCAGTTTTTTTTCCTTTCTGAAAATGGCTACCCCAGCTATTTTGTTTTTTGCAGAACAACCAACATAGGCCTACTTGCTTTTCTACGCCCTGCTGGGCCAGAAATCTTTCAAGACGAGGAGGGATACATTCGGGCTTGCCCAGAAAATGGGCTATAAGTATTAAGAAATGGGCTATAAGTAATAAGAAATGGGCTGTAAAATCAAAAAAATACAGCAAACAGGCAATTAGTTCCAAAATACTTTTTTCTTTCGGATTTTGAAATTTTAAAATTCATTGTTTTGTGCAGGTAAAATTTCATTGGATTTAAATTAAGGTATGTTTAGCTTTTAAATTAATTTGAATCTGGCTAGAAATTTTGGGTCGTATGCTGTTTGGGACAGATTTGGAGGCTGACTTGTGGGTCTACTAGGTTGACATGTACGAAAGGCATTGTCAACTTAGTCCACAAACGATTCTAGCAGCAGTGACCGTTGGATGTTTTTTTTAATGGAAAGACAGTAGGAGAGGCTCCTATTGTGTGTGTATATATCTGATCGTGCTCCTTCAATATCTGATCTTCTTGCTCCAGCAGCCCAAACCAGCGCCGGTGGGACTGCCTGCTCCCGCCTTCCGTGGCCGGCTGTGCTACCGCATAGGCCGCACCGCCCCACCCTACTCCATTGCTGGCCAGGCCACTCCTCTACTCACCCACGCCTCCTGTTATTTTTCGGCGACGGTAGCCGAACCAGTAAACCCTCGTACTCCCCACCGCGTGGGCAACCACTGCCGAGACTTCCCAGGCTCCGGGTTGTTCCCTTCCTAGGCCTCGCCGTCGTCCACCGCCCTGGTGCTCTCGGCGCAGCGTGATCAACATGGTCAACGAACGGCATCCATCGGAAGAGGACTGTACGTGGAGAGACTGACAGCTGGGTCCACGACCGCACGCAAGGAAGTGCCTCCTTATTACTCGCAAAATATTGATTCCTCCACCTGACAGCAGGGACCCATCGGAAGGGCCTCTGTATTTCACAAAAAAAATGTTCCCCCGCTGACAGCTCGGATCCACCAGCTATATCTTCGCACGGAAGGAAGTGCATCCTTATTATGCATAAAAATGAATACTTCCCCTGCTATCTAGGACCCACCATAGCTGGAGGCTGACTTGTGGGCCTACTAAGTTGACACGGACGGAGGGCTTTGTCAACTTAGTCAATATGAACGATTCTAGCTCCAGTGACCGTACGATGTCCATCCAACGGTCGTAGTGCTTCTTCAACCTCTGGTCTTCTTGCTCCAGCCACCCAAACCAGCGCCGGTCGTGCCGCCTGCTCCTGCCTCCCATGGTTGGCTGCTACCGCACAGGCCTCACTGCCCCACCCTACTCCCATCGCTGGCCTGGCCATCCCTGTACTCACCCAGACCTGCTGTTATTCTCCGGCGACGGCGGCCTCACACTGTAGCCCAACCAGTAAACCCTTGTACGCCCCTCCGCGTGGGAAACAACTATCGAGTCTTCCCCAGCTCTGGGTCATTCCCTTCCTAGGCCTCATCGTCGTCCACCGCCTTGGTGCTCTCAGCGCGGCGTGGTCAACGTGGTCAAGGAACGACTTACATCGGAAGAGGACTATACGTGGAGAGGCTGACAGGTGGGTCCATGGCCGCAGCAAGGAAGTGCCTCCTTATTACGCGCAAAATAATGATTCATCCACCTGACAGCAGGGACCTACCGAAAGGGCCTCTGTATTTTGGCTTAGCTGTATTTTGCGAAAAAAATGTTTCCCCCCTGACAGCTGGGACCAACCAGCTATATCTCCGGACGCAAGGAAAGTGCCTCCATATTAGGCGCAAAAAAATGAATCCTCCCCCTGACAGCTCAGACCCACCATCAATAACTTCACACGCAAGGAAGTGCCTCCTTATCCTCCCTGACAGCCGGGACCCTCCTGGTCAAAGCGTACGTAGCATTGTCATTCTGGTCGCGAACATGTACGTACATACTGGTCGATCGGTCTCTCTGCAACGATGAACCGTGGCCGAGCAAGCAGCGGCACGTGTAGTAGTAGAGCCCCCAACGTAGTAGTTCAGGCAATCCCTTCTAAACTGTGTACACGTACGTATAGCCACATGCCAAAAATATGCCACGTACGTACATACGGGTGGCGGCTCGAACGCGTTCTCGCACATACGTACGGCCAGGGCCTGCGTACATGGAGAGGCAACAAACGGCAGCAACGGCATCCTGTTCATTGGGCAGCCAACCGGCTGGGTCGGAACAGAGAAACAATGTCCTCTTCATCGGGAGGCAACAGACTGGGTCGGAATGCGTCATGTTCAACGGGAGCCAACCGGCTTGGACGGAACAGCCGAAACGGGGTCTAGCGTACCGCAGTACGGAGGAAACGGCCTTATGTTCGACCGGCTACGGTCAAAACGGCATCTTGTTGATCGGGAGGGGTGTGGCGTACCGCAAAACAGAGGAAATGGACTTGTGTTGGAGCGCTACGGTCAAAATTGGGGTCCTGTTCATCGGAGGGGTGTGGCGTACCGCAAAACGGGACTCCACAGGCTACTGTTCACCCACCGTCGACTTCCTTCAGCCTCCACCTGCGTTGTTCATCCACCGTGTCTTCCTCCTGTCTCCACCAGCTACTGTTCATCCACGGGCTACTATTCATCCAGCCCTCCACCGGCTACTGTTCAACCAGCCCTCCATGGGGTCCTGTTCATCCATCCCCCACAGGGTCCTGTTCAACCAGCCCTCCACCGGCTACTATTCATCCACCCCCACCTCCTCGATCAGGGTCCTATTCATCCAGTGGCAACGGCCTCTACTACCACGGGATCCTGTTCATCCAACCCTCACCGGGGACTGTTCATCAAGAGGTAGCTTCGATCGGCTTCGGTTAGCAGCAGTAGCGAAGGAATCACTCTGGTTCAGTTAACAGCAAGGGATCAATCGGGGTTCAGTGACGTAGCTAGTGCAATCGCTTGGGTTCAGTTAGAGCCCAACGCCTCGCTTGGGTTCAGTTAGAGCGCAACGCCTCACACACACGCGCGTATGTGTACGAGAGAAACGCGCAAACCTCCGTGCATCTCTCGGCCCTGACCACCAACCGTAACCGGGAACTCCCAAAAAATTTCCTCGGCCTCGCTTCTACCATGATTTTTTCTTTCATGGACAGCCCAAAGAATGTCAGCAGGTGCGTCTCCGGCCCGCCCAAGACGAAAAGCCCATTTTCTGTCATGATTTTTTGTCATAGTAGGAGCCCACCACATCTATGATGATACTGGGTTTTGTCATAATTATCGTCATAGAAGTGTCATAAGCATGACAAAAAATATTGTTCGGCCCAAAATGTCACGGATGTGTCTTTTTTTTGTAGTGTATGCTCATGCATGTTGCATTTCGTCATACACTAATTTTCATCCTGCATTCAAATTCGTCAATATCTTATGATCATGCATGATTGGATTCGAAGATATAGGGGGAGATCTGTTGTAGGGTGGAACCCTAGGGGCCGATCTTTCATGATTTGGAGGGGGATTCCCGAAGAACACACGAAGAACACAAGGGAAAAAACAAGAGGAAACGCTCAAATTGACTTGATCCAATCACATAGATCCACATATACAAAGAGGTAACAAAGATCCAAGGACAACAAAGGAGGGTACAAAAGTAACAAGTTCATCCCAATCCTATGAGGAAAGTGGTCTTGAATCCACTAGGGGATATTCCCACAAGGGGGTCTTGAATCCACTTGGGGGATCTTCTCCTAGGAGGCCTTGGTATCCAATGGAGTAGGGGTACAAGTGGATGAGCAAGGCTCTATCTCCAAAGTGAGCTATCACAATGCTGGCCCTAAAACGTTGGGGGAGGGGCGAAGGGGTACATGGGCTTCGACCTGAGACACTTTGCACACACATGCGTCGGACGTCCGACCGTTACCGATTGTCCGGTGGCTTGACGGTCCGGACGTCCGGTAATGCTCGGACTTCCGACATTTTGGCTCTGATCAGGTGGTGCCGGATATCCGAAGGCGGTCGGATGTCCGGTGCATCGATCATCTGGTGGACTTCGGATTTCTGTTATTTTTCTTTTGTGATGGATGTGCCGGATTTCCGAAGATGGCCGGTTGTCCGGTGGCTGGAGCGTGTCCGATGTCCGGTCCTTGTCGATCGTCTGGACACTGTAGCGCTCACTGGCTTGGCCTTCTGGCTGGTGGGACTTCCAGGAATCGGACGTCCAACGAGTTCCGGTCGTCTGGTGGCTGTAAATTCCTGGCAGCTCTTCCTCTTGGTCCTCGCACTCATTGTCCTCGCCATCTTGTCCATTAGGTGTAGTTGCTTCATGCTTTCCCTCCAAGTACCTGATCGCACACAAGGTCTCTGCTTGAGGTATTAACCATGTCTCACATGTGGAATGTGTTAGTTCGAAGAGGAGCAAGTTCGCATTAGCTTTGATAGCCCATGCTCGAGCTATTGGTCCATGTGGTGTCATGCAGACGAAGGTAGGTCCATGGGGATGACCGTAGGATGCTTCGCATCATCTCCCCACCCCCTGGGAAAGATCTGACCTCGGATCAAAAACATCATAACCATGGTATGGAGAGAGATCCTTGACGTTGAAGATATCGCTCATGTTGTACTTGTCGCGTGGTATGTAGATCTTGTACGCATCGTTGTAGTAGCATGGGATCACCTTGAAGGGTTTGTCGGCTCGAGGTAGAAGCTTGGACTTGCGTTCGTTGGGGAAGCGGTTCTTGTGAAGGTGTAGCTACACAAGATCTCCAATGTGGAATAGCATGGGGTGCTTGTTGATGTTGAGCTTGGTCCCGGGGCGGTGTACTTGGCGCTCGCTTGTGTTCCTTGTATCTTCATGCACCTTCTTGAGATATCTCACTCACGCACTTGCGTCCATGTTGATGCGGTCTTCCAGAGGTAGCGGTAGAATGTCCAATGGGGACACCAGATTGAAACCGTAGACGACCTCAAAGGGGTACTTGCCGATAGTCGAATGCCTTGTGCGGTTGTAAGCGTAATTGGCGATGGGTAAGCACTCCTCCCACTCCTTGATGTTCTTCTTGATCAACACGCGTAGGAGAGTAGATAGCGTCCAGTTTGTGACTTTCATTTGGCCATCGGTTTGTGGATGATATGTCGAAGAGAATAGGAGCTTGATTCCGAGCTTGGCGCATAGCGTCTTCCAAAAGTAGCTAAGTAACTTGACATCGCGGTCTAACACGATAGTCTTGGGCACTCCATGTAGACGCAAGATTTCCCTACAAAAGAGATTTGCAACATCTGAATCATCATCTATCTTGTTGCATGGAATAAAATGTGCCATCTTAGAGAAACGGTCCACAACAACAAATACGGAATCTTTGCCATTTTGCGTGCTTCGCGAACCAAGCACAAAGTCCATACTAATATCTTCCCATGTTTTGAGACCATGGGATTGAGCTTTAGACTTAGCTTTGCGACATATAGAGCATCGGTTGGTTTAGATGGAGACGTCTCAAAACATCTTGGGCCAAAAGTAGTTCTTGGAGAGTGTGGCGAATGTCTTGTCGCGTCCAAAGTGTCCCATAAGTCCTCCTCCATGAGCCTCTTGCAAAAGTAACAAACAAAGAGAAGAATCAAGAATACAAAGCTTGTTAGCTCATATAAGATAGTCATCCTTGATGTAATAGAGCTCCCAAGATGTATGAGTCAAACATTTGGCATAAGGAATAGCAAGAGTAGGATCATGTGCATACAAGTCTTTAGTGTGCTCAAATCCAATGACATTCAATTCAAGTTGAGTTACAAGCATGCATTTGCACAAAAGTGCGTCCGCCACAACATTTTCCTTACCCTTGATATACTTCATAACATAAGGAAATGATTCAATGAACTCACTCCATTTGGCATGTCTCTTATTCAATTTAGTTTCACCTTTAAGATATTTAAGCGTCTCATGATCCGTATGGATGACAAATTCACGAGTGTGATGATAATGTTCCCATGCATGCAATACTCCCACTAAAGCATATAACTCTTTGTCATAAATGGGATAGTTAAGTTGCGCTCCAGAAAGTTTCTCGCTAAAGTATGCAATTGGGATCTTCTCTTGCATTAACACACCTACTATGCCATTACCACTAGTGTCGCAATGTACTTTGAAAGTTTTATCAAGGTTGGGTAAGGCAAGCAATGGAGCATGTGTAAGCAAATTCTTATGTTCATAGAATGTGGTATCTTGGGATGGTCCCCAAACAAATGGTGCATCCTTTTTGCTCCAAGCATGTAATGGTGATGCAATAGTGCTTAACTCCTCAATGAATCTACGATAGAATCTGGCTAGACCAAGGAAGCTACGCACTTGTTGCAAGTTGGTTGGTTGTGGTCGAGTTTTAATATCATCAATTTTAGCTTCACCTACATGAACACCCTTATAAGACACAATGAAACCCCATGAAAACAAGCTTGTCGACACCAAACGTGCATTTCTCCATGTTAGCACAAAGTCGCTCATTTCTAAGAGTTTGCAAAACTGCTCTAAGATGGGTGACATGAGCTTTAAGAGATTCGCTAAACACAAGTACATTGTCAAAGTAGACTACAACAAATATGCCAATGTATTTGCAAAGAACATAATGCATCACACACATGAATGTGTCGGGTGCTTTGGATAAGCCCATGGCATAACTAGCCACTCGTACAAGCCAAACTTGGTTTTGAAAGCGGTTTTCCATTCATCACCCTCTTGAATGTGAATTTGGTAATAGCCACTCTTAAGACCAATCTTAGATAAAATGGTGGCTCTGCTAAGCTCATCTAGCATATCATCAAGGCGAGGAATGGGGTATCGATAACGAACATTGATAGCATCAATGAGATGGCAATCGGAACACATGCGAAAACTACCACCTTTCTTAGGCACAAGAATAACCGGAACGGTACAAGGACTTAAGCTTTCACGTACATGCCCGTTGTCAATGAGGTGTTGTACTTGCCTTTGTATTTCCTTGGTTTATTCGAGGTTGATGCGGTAAGGTGCCTTGTTCGGTAAAGGTGCGTCGGGGATGAGGTCGATGAGGTGATCGATGCCTCATACTGGAGGTAGACCCGGAGGAAGCTCATCGGGGAATACTGGCGTGTTTGGTTCATGTCCTCGACACCGTGCCTGAAAATCATGTGCCTAGAATGGGCCTGGGGTATCGCTATTTTCTGCCTGGCCAGGCAATCTACGTATAGTGGTGTTTGGTTGGTGACCAGGCCTAGGGAATATTAAATATGTTACATCACCCACTGTACTATCTATCTCCCCTAGTTTTTTATTCCAAAAGCAAGATTAGCACTCCAGGCAGCAGCCCAGGCATCCCATTCTGGATGTGTAGACCAGGCTAACTACATTCTTTAGTTTTTGGCCAGGCTAATGACTATCTGCAGTTCTCCAGGCCAGGCTGGCGCTCAACAATTGTGGATACCAACGAAACAAACTATAGGCGGGTCTCAGGTAGGTGCCAAGCCAGGCAAATTTGATCCAGGGCAACAACCAAACACACCCTACATCCACAAACTCCTGTAATAGATTAGACAACACTAAAGGTAGATGGTGAGAGGTGTTAGTCCTTGTCGCTTCATGTTTGCACAATAGGACATAGTGGATGACACTAGATATCTCTCTTTTGGTAGCTAATAGCACTAAGTTTTTCTTCTCGCTCATCGTGGAGGCACTCAATTTGGGCTTGTGTCGCTCACTCTCTTTTTGGTGGGTCACTCTCTCACTATTCTCTCCATGATGGGTGGATGCTTGCTTGTCGGCGATCACTTGACTTGGCGACATAGGTCGTAGCACATACTCCTTCCCTTTCATCTTGAAACTATAGTGATTGGTTCGCCCATTGTGGATGACGCCGCGGTCGAATTTCCAAGGCCGTCCAAGTAGGAGGTGGCAAACGGACATGGGAACCACATCACACACCAAAGTATTTTCGTATGCGCCAATCTTGAAGGAGACTTGAACTATATGCTCCACTTGAATGGTGTGGGAGTCGCTAAGCCATTGGACCTTCACTAGTACGCGTCGGTGCTATACAAACGGTGTTTAACCCCTTTCTGTGACGGCATTTGGAACCGTCGCCTAGTGAGTGTGGGCGATAGGGGGGTCCTTCCCACACGACCCAGAAACCGTCGGGGATATGCCCTCCTGGCACACACGCTCGGCAAAATGAGGTCGTGCGCGACCGGCGAGCGCTCAAATACAGAAATACGTATAGTAGAGCTAAAAATACAATTATATCGGCGAAATTGTTTCCGATCGCAAGTACATCCCACACAGTTAGTCCCCGCTAAACGTTTATGTTCGTATGTACATCCCACACAGTCGCTCCAAGGAAAACGTTTCCGTTCATAGGTACATCACACACAATTTTTCCTGTTAAATCGTTTGTGATAGCGTTGCCATTGCACACGATATTAACAATTTTATCGTTGCGTTATTGAATGCATCACACACGGTCGGTAGAAGAAACTGTGTGGCAAAGGCTGTCCATCACACACAGTTTTTATGTGGTAAACGTTTGCGCAAGGTGGCCTAACGCAAACAGTTTTCAAGAGAAAGTCATGTGTGATTGTTCATTGATCCAACACGGTTTATTCCTAAAAACTGTGTGCGTTGCCTGAGGTCATCGCCCACGGTATTTTTTCAATAACCGTTTGCAATAGAAAAATCCAATTAGCAGGCTAATTGCCCTATTATTAATAATCCATTTATTAATCTAATTGGCATTCATATTAAGCACATAATATATTTCATTTCCATATTAAGGAAGCAGAATTTCATAATTGAAATACATCAGAGTACAACATGATATAGCTTCAGCACTCAGCTACCCCAATACACAACTGCACCAGCACCAAGTTTCACATGCAACATGTAGAACCTTTCGAAATTAGCATCATAGACGGTATATAGACAAATGCATCTCATCTGGAAAACTGCTGAAGCGGAAGGCGAATATTGAGCCTTCATTCATGTTGAAGGTCTTTGCAACTTTAGGCCAGTGCCTGTGGATGATTGACCGTCCATCCTTCGTCCTCTTCAGGAACACTTCAATATTGAACCATGGGTGTTGTATGACAACCTTCCTCGCCTCCTGACCATAGAGGTGGTTTGAGAGGTAATCATCAGTGAACTGCTTTGGAAAGGCCTGAAAACAAGGATGTGCATAAATATCTTCTCTATATTGGAAATGGGGCAAAGGAATAAAAAAGGCAAGGTATAATAGTTAGTACCATCTTGTAGTGAACTGATGTCTTCTTCATTGTGCAGACAAAGATCTTGTTGTTTTTTGTCGCTAATTTCTTTATCCTAACAATCTTTTTGAGTTTCTTGATTTGATTGATATTCATGGAAAACTCATTTCCCCATATGCAAAAAGGGTCGAATAGTGGGTCAAAACCTCTGACAGCAGGACCTACATGTGCAAGACCAAATTGTTAAAAACCTAAATATTAGAATGGTTCCTACAATTGCACAATAATGTGCTACTAGACAACGGACCATGCACGTGCTAACCTCGATTGTAAACCTCAGTGCTTCCCATTGTTTCCCTGCAACACATATAAGGTAGTTGGTCATCAGGTTAAGTAAGGGTTCGCATGCTATCAGTAAAATATGTTGATGAAAAATAAGCACATTGCAGATTCATCAGATTAATTCAAGCCACATGGAAAACCAATTTATCCAAACCAAGCATGATTAAGAACTAGGAAATATAGCACTTGTATATGTTTCTCATGTATTAAGTGCAGCCAAATTCGATTTATTCCTCACATGCACAACAATACAAAATTCTACCGACGACAATTGGACATCGCATTGCAGAATTGAACCAAGCAGTTAACTAAACACCACAACAAATGAACCAAACATTAACTGAGCACCACATTGCACAATATAAAATACTCCTAATAGAAGATCAGACAGTTAACCAAACCAAGCATGCTTAACAACTTGGAAATATAGAAATTGTATTTGTTTCTCATGTATTTAGTACACCCAAATTCGATTTATTTCTCACATGGTATACAATAACAGAATGAAGCCACAATAATTGGACATCGCATTGCAGAATTGAACCATGCAGTTAAGTAAACACCACAACAAATGAACCAAATATTAACTGAGCACCACACTCCTAATAGAAGATCAGACAGTTAACCAAACCAAGCATGCTTAACAACTTGGAAATATAGCAATTGTATTTGTTTTCATGTATTTACTATAGCCAAATTCAATTTATTCCTCACATGGTATACAATAACAGAATGCACCCACAACTATTGAACATCGCATTGCAGAATAGAACCAAACAGTTAACTAAACACCACAACACAAATGAACCAAACGTTAACTGAGAACCACATTCCACAATGTATAACCAAACCAAGCATGCTTGACAACTTGGAAATATAGCAATTGTATTCGTTTCTCATGTAATAAATTCGATTTATTTCTCACATGGAAGATAATACAAAATTGCAGCCTGAAGAATTGAACATCACATTTGCAGAATTGAACTAAACAGTTAACTGAAGACGACAACTAATTAACAAAACTGTTAATAAGTGAGCACCACACTACACGACATATAGAACATATACACTAGAGCAATAGATTGCATGGTAAAATTAGATAGCACAATTCACTGGAATTTGTGCAGGAAAGGCAGGAGCAGCTCACGCAACGGGTAAACCAAGCATGCTTAATCGGCGTAGCTAGCAAATGGCAAGGTGCTCCTCCAAGATCTGGGGGTCGGCACGAATGGCAGCCATCGCGACCTCATCTGCGCGTGCGGCCGCGATTTGCTTCTCCGCTGCCAAATGCTCCTTGAGATCCTGGCTAAACTGTGTGCACCATGGCTTAGGGCGACGCTTATTGAAGGAAATATGACCTAGAGGCAATAATAAAGTTGTTATTTATATTTCCTTATATCATGATAAATGTTTATTATTCATGCTAGAATTGTATTAACCGGAAACTTAGTACATGTGTGAATACATAGACAAACAAAGTGTCACTAGTATACCTCTACTTGACTAGGTCGTTAATCAAAGATGGTTAAGTTTCCTAACCATAGACATGAGTTGTCATTTGATTAACGGGATCACATCATTAGAGAATGATGTGATTGACAAGACCCATCCATTAGCTTAGCACGATGATCGTTTAGTTTGTTGTTATTGCTTTCTTCATGACTTATACATGTTCCTATGACTATGAGATTATGCAACTCCGGAATAGCGGAGGAACACTTAGTGTGCTATCAAATGTCACAACGTAACTAGGTGATTATAAAGATGCTCTACAGGTGTCTCCGATGGTGTTTGTTGAGTTGGCATAGATCAAGATTAGGATTTGCCACTCCGATTGTCGGAGAGGTATCTCTGGGTCCTCTCGGTAATGCACATCACTATAAGCCTTGCAAGCAATGTGACTAATGAGTTAGTTGCGGGATGATGCATTACAGAACGAGTAAAGAGACTTGCCGGTAACGAGATTGAACTAGGTATTGAGATACCGACGATCGAATCTCAGGCAAGTAACATACCGATGACAAAGGGAACAACGTATGTTGTTATGCGGTTTGATCGATAAAGATCTTCATAGAATATGTGGGAGCCAATATGAGCATCCAGGTTCCGCTATTGGTTACTGACCGGAGATGAGTCTCGGTCATGTCTACATAGTTCTCGAACCCGTAGGGTCCGCACGCTTAACGTTCGATGACGATCGATATTATGAGTTTATGTGTTTTGATGTACCGAAGGTTGTTAAGAGTCCTGGATGTGATCATGGACATGACGAGGAGTCTTGAAATGGTCGAGACATGAAGAATGATATATTGGACAATCTTATTCAGACACTGGATGAGTTCCGGGGGTCACCGGATAAATATCGGAATGCCGGAAGTGTTATCGGAACCACCGGGGAAGTAATGGGCCTTATTGGGCCTAGGGGAGAGAGAGAGGGGCAGCCAAGGGCTGGCCACGCGCCCCCCATGGGCCTAGTCCTAATTGGACTAGGGGAGGGGCGGCGCCCCCCCCCCTTCCTTCTCTTTCCCCTCTCCTTCGTTCTTCTCCTAGTAGGACTAGGAAAAGGGGGGATCCAACTCTTACTTGGAGTAGGATTGCCCCCCCTGGGCGTGCCCTATGAGGGCCGGCCGGCCTCCCCCTTGCTCCTTTATATACGGGGGCAAGGGGCACCCCATAGACACACAAGTTGATTGTTTAGCCGTGTGCGGTGCCCCCCTCCACAGATTTCCACCTCGGCATATTGTTGTAGTGCTTAGGCGAAGCCCTGCATCGGTAACTTCATCATCACCGTCATCACGCCGTCGTGCTGACGAAACTCTCCCTCGACCTCAGCTGGATCAAGAGTTTGAGGGACGTCACCGAGCTGAACGTGTGCACATCGCGGAGGTGTCGTGCGTTCGGTACTTGATCGGTTGGATCGCGAAGACGTTCGACTACATCAACCGCGTTACTTAATGCTTCCGCTTTCGGTCTACGAGGGTGCGTGGACACACTCTCCCCGCTCGTTGCTATGCATCTCCTAGACAGATCTTGCGTGATCTTAGGAATTTTTTTGAAATACTACGTTCCCCAACACTTATTTGGTGGAGGGGTCGGTGATTTGGGTGGAAGGTGTCGCGCTCGCACCGGCGGTCTGGGCATGTGGAATGTGGAAGGAGGAGGAGGATGGGGGTCGGGTATGGATTACCTGCCTGGATAGAAGAGGCCGAGCTGTGTGAAGGAGGGTCGCCGACGAGGAGGCGGCGCTGCAAGCAAGGAGTGAAGGTTTCAACTTGGAAAGGAAGGTGGAAACAGGGGAAATGTGGCTTTTGGTAAGGGGGAGGGGCGGGGAGGTAGATATTTCTGCGGAAGCCGAAAATTTGGAATCGCTTCAGCGAAAAAACTGGCGCGCAAAGTGTCATCAGACATGGTCCCTTATTCAGAACTGTGTACGATATGTGAACATCACAAATGATTCAGATAGCTTAACCCGTGTGTGATGAGTTTAAACGTCAAAAATTTTGGTTCGAATTTCCATGGTTACAGTGGTCATCCACGTCATTGCATAATTTGGGTACACAACGGAGACTACAGCACACCCACACTTCTTAATCGAGCAAGTTCAGCAGTTAAACAGAGCTAGCTGACCTAAACATTACTCTAACAAATTAAAGACTGGTGCTCTTAATTAAACAAAACAAAGAGTACTAGTACTACGGCTGGTGCTCGTCGATCTCCGCCACCGCCTCCATGTCCAGCTCACGCTCGACGGTCTCCTGAGAAAGGGGCTCCATGGCATCCATCGCACCATACTCGGCAAGCATCTCGCCATCCGCGTCCGCCATCTCTTTGGAAAAGGATGCCATGAGCTGGGCGTGGGCAGCCTCGATCTGGGCTTGGACAGATTCCGTCATCGCAAGGTATGCGGTTGAGGAATGGGCGGCTGCTCGAACGCTCTCGGCAATTGCCAACTCTTCGGCCGTGGGTTGCCGACCGTTGTCTGAGAAGCTTCGTTCAATTTGTGCGGTGACCGCCACGAGCTGGGCGTGGGCGGCCTCAACATGGTCATGGGTGGCCTCCATCAGGGCTAAGGCCACCGCTGCAGAACGGACAGCTGTTGTGCCGCTCTCGCCAGTTGCTATCCCCGAGGCAGATGTGGCTGCTGCCACCTGAGAAGCAACAGCGGCCGTTTGGGCTGCCTTGGCCGCCCGGTCGCAGATTGCGGCTGTGCTCATGCACCTTGTTAGCACGCGCATGGCAGCTGCGGCCGCGCTCTCGCCGGAGTGGGCCACCGAAGTTGCCCTCACGACGCGGGTCCACGTGCCCATCTTTCACTGGCGACGACTGAAGAGTGAAATGATATTTGGGGAGCGAGCTAGTGTGCTTGAGACGTCGGCTGTGGACTGTACCCGACGCACCTTCTCGCGTAAGCCATAGGCGTACTATACACTGACGATGCTCCAGGATATTTTGTGTTGCATCTCACATGGTTGGCGATAATAAACTGTGTGCGATCTACTTGATTTTTCATCTTGATTTGAATTACATAATGGGGTCACAGCGGCAATGGATGGTGTTTGAATTGCTAGACCTTTTATCTGCAATGAACATGCAACTATATGTGTGTCGTAAAAGAATTGGAATTATTTAGGGTTTGTTTGAACATTTTATACATTAAATTGGTTATCTAGCCATTTCAGGTGCACAATTCAAAATTAAACTACATGCACATGCTCCGGTGCACCAACATGGGTTGTAAAATCATATATGTGTCCGTGGGTTTATGCTTATGTCGCATGCAAGAAATGGGAATGAAATTTGAACACCACGGCACCGTGGCTCTCCGGCAAACGTCGACGTACTTGCTTTTGTAATTCTAGTAAATCCAAAATTCGTCCGAAATTCATGAAAATTGGCATACTATCATGGAGCGCCATCAACATGCTGTGGTAAAAAATTTGTCCCATTTGGGGCAGGTTTGGGTATAAGCTTCTCATAAACCAGAGCTTCTCACAACAACTGTGATGGTTTCGGTAGGGAACGTTTCAGCTTTCTGGACGAAACGATATCCGTTTCCTCTTCTCGATTTCAATTTTTTTTCCTAGTGTCAACATAGAACAACAGGAGTGTTGTGTCAATTTTTGGGATTTTTCGGGGTTCGCTTGGACATTTTTATGCATTAACTGAGTTTTTAATGCATTCATGTGCATAATTCAAAATTGAACTACATGCACATGCTCTAATGCATATAAATTGGTTGAAAATTCAAATCGGTGTTCTTGGTTGCATGCTTAGGTCCCATGCAAGAAATGGGAATGAATGTCGAACACCCTGCCACCGTCACTCGGCCGCAAACATTGAGATACTTGGTTTTTAAATTCTAGTAAATCCAAAACTCGTCTGAAATTCATGAAACTAGGCATGCTATCATGGAGCGGCATCAACATGCTGTGGTAATTTTTTTGTCCCATTTGGGGCATGTTTGGGTATATGCTTCTCACAACAAGCCTGATGGTTTCGATAGGGAATGTCCCACATTTGGGGATGAAACGATATCCATTGCCTCTTATTGCTTTCAAAAAATTCCTCGTGTCAACATAGCACAACAGGAGTGTTGTGTCAATTTTTGTGATTTTTCGGGGTTCGTTTGGAAATTTTTATGCATTAGTTGAGTTTTCAATGCATTTATGTGCATAATTCAAATTTGAACTACATGTACATGCTCCAATGCATATAAATTGGTTGAAAAATCAAATTTGTGTCCTTGGGTGCATGCTTAGGTCCCATGCAAGAAATGGGAATGAATTTCAAACACCAGAGCACCGTTGATTGCCAGCAAAATGTTGAGATACTTTATTTTTAAATTCTAGTAAATCCAAAACTCGTCTGAAATTCATGAAACATGGCATGCTATCATGGAATGGCACCCAACATGCTATGGTATTTTTCATGTCCATTTTGAGAGAGGGCGCACTCAAATAATGACAGCCAACAAAGGCATTTTGAAAAAATAGCTGCCACTTTAATATCTCAAACGTTTGTATAATTCAAACCGTGTGCGTCCTGTTAACCATTCACGTGACGCCACGTGTCTTGGTTTGAATGGCTGTATGAGGTGCTGTGCAGATAGCTGCTTGACCTTGACTGAATGGGATGCGTGCGAGCACAGTCCAGTGCGCAGGCTGACCGAGAGGCGTGCAAGTTGTCCTCGAATGCGCAGGCTCACCGGGAAGCGGGCAAGCTATATGCTGAGTAGGCTCACTGGGTAGCGAGCCCTTTGACTTCCATGGCTGCCTGCCTTCCTCTCCGTGTGCCCCCCCCCCCCCTCAGCGGCATGGGACGCCGCCGTCGAACGCTACCTCTTAGCGCTGCCAGCTGCCGCCCTCCCGCGCCCCGCCCGTCGATCCCGGGACGACATGATGCAAAGTGAGAGCAGGATTTGTGCATTTGTTCAACGCAAACGGTTCATTTGGATGACCCGTGTGCAACCACTTACAAACAATTTGGTAAGATTTGCATCTGTCATATTGGGTATGTTGCCATTTGTCACACTGGAAAGATTGACATTTGTTGATCTAGTGACATTGCCATTTGTCAACCTTGTAACACTGCGATTTGTCAAAATATGAAGCTAAAAATCACTAGCAGTATCTAGTTTTTGCAACTAAAATTCAGTAATTAAGCATAGATTTCATTCATAGATTAAGCAGTCGTTCTTAATTTATACAAATAGTTCAAATCAACAGCTGAACAAACCAAACTTCTCCCCAATTGTTGCCAACCACGTACTGAAATAGCTAGTTCAACTATATATACTAGCTAATTTTAAGTACGTTGTATAGTTCCACCACATCTATAGTCAAATGAACTGGACAAAATATCCGCTAAATACTACTACTACTGCAGAGGTGCTTTGTACTACTTCCAGCTGCCTCTCCTCTGCCGAGCGTGCTCAGTAAGAGGTGGCGGAGGAGGAGCCTACCGATGAGCTGGGCAACCGCAATACGGTGCCTGCCGTTGTTGCAGCTCCAGCGGCGCTCACCTCGAATGCCCTCTGCCGCTCCAGACGACCCCTCTCGAAGCGGTGGTTCTCCTCGTAGATCTCCTGATTCCTCGCCTCTGAGGCGGCGTGTGCCGCGGCCACGGCGGCGGTAAGGCTCTTTGCACGCTCGACGAGGCGCTCCTCCTCCTCCCGCAGGAACTCAGTGTAGCGCGCAAGGTCGCTGACGCACGTGCGGGCATCCACCTCCACCTCCCGCCTTCGGGCAGCGGTGGTGGAGCGGGTGATGACCCCGGCGATCGACGGTGGGCTGGCGGCCACGGCGGCCGATGATGGGGTGGCGGCCACGACCACCACCTCCTGCCTTCGGGCCGCGGTGGCGGAGCAGGTGATGGCCACGGTGGCCGGCAGTGGGGTGGCGGCCACGACGGCCACCTCCTGCCTTCGGGTCGCAGTGGTGGAGCGGGTGATGGCCCTGGCTTTCGATGGTGGTGTGGCGGCAACGACGGCCGGCAACAGCTGCCGACGGGCACCGGCGGCGGAGCTTGTGGTGGGTGTTCCGCGCACACCCAACAGGGACGCCACGCGCACTACACTATGCCGGGGACTGCGCCCCCGCCGCGGTGTAGCCTCTCAGCTGGAGCTATCCTCTGATGACGGCAGAGTGGCTGAGCAACGACAACGGACCGGTGCCATTGGTGATTGTGGGAGTAGCAGACGAGGTAAGCTACAGGGAGGGAGGGAAAATGCGACGCAGGACTCGCCGGCCGTGAGGGTTTTTATAGCAGGCCGGTAAGCATTGGGATTTTGGGGGATTTCACCGAGTCGGGCGGAAGCTTGCGTGGGAACCTACGAGGTTGCACGGGAACGGGCTCACCAACGATTCATTGGCGCCACCGTTTGGCCAAAAGAATGCCCCCGCGCACTGCGCAAACTTGCGATGTAAGCCGTCTGCGGCAGCGGGGTGACAAGACATGCGAGGGGAGGACGAAAGGCCACGTACACATACGGTTAATAAAAAAGTTTGTGATTTAGTTACCTACTATACCCCCGTCTTGGTTTATAAGTATGATTTAACTAATAAAATACAAATGCATGTCGCCAAAGATTATATAGTTGGATTCGTATTTGAACATAGTTTCCAATTATATAATTTTTGTAACATGCATTAACATTTTGTTGGTTAAATTTGAGGGCAAAGTATGGCACGGAATATAAAGGGGACTATAGACTAGACAGAGGTGGTAGCACACGGCCGCTCTCTACGCAGCGACACAACTGTCGGCCAGCTTGTAGGCGACCATTTCCTGCGTGTTCAACTGCTCTATGCGTGTAGTTGCTTGCGGTTCACACAGCCGCGGCGCGCTCTGCTCGCATCCTGCCGCGCGCGCTCTGCTCTCGCATCCCTCCGGGTGCTCTGCCCTCGTCCCTCCATGCACGCTGCCAGTGTTTGGGGCCGCCGCACGATCACGCACGTTCGTATGCATGCGGTTGCGCCGGGCGCGGCGCGACGATGCAGTTACCCGCTGCAAAAACTGACATGCGGACGCGCAGAGAATCTAGGCCGCCCGGCCCCCATTTGTTCCTGCGGCCATTTACCTTATATCTCTCGCGTCACATGACACAATAAGCACACCCATGACGACACATACAGAGAGGACATCTAGCGGTTCCAATGGCGCTCCCCGTGGCTCCAATGGCGCTCCCGGCGGCCGATGACGACAATGGCGGGCAGTTCACCACGCATCACGTAGTGGACACCCACGTGAGGGGGAAGGCCCTCTCGGTGGTGAACACGAACGATCCGGTCTTAGTGGAGAGCTCCATCCAAACTATGGAGCAGTTCCTTGCGGAGGACAAGTACCGAGTGGTCGGCTTCAACCTCGAGTACACCATCGGTCGTGCCGGGCACGATCAGAAGGTTGTCGTCGCCCAGTTGTGCGTGCGACATGCTGTCCTCTTCTACCACTACCACCTTGCCACAAGGCCTTGCGAGCGTTTCTCCAGGTTTATCAACAGCTCCGACTATAGTTTCGCTACGGTGGACACCACCAACGATCTCAAAGCGCTCAAGGTTTCGGACTTGAAATGCCCAAATCTTGTCAACATCCAGCACCACTACAAGGTCTGGGGCAGCGACAAAAACAAACTGTACTCCCTGGTTGACCTCTCCTCGGCCCTCACCGAACCCTACTACATGAAGATGAAGAATGAGAGCAATAAGGAAAAGAACACCTGGCACAGTGTGTGGCATGAGAGACTGGATGAACAACATGTCAAGTACGCGGCCATGGACGCGTACACAAGCTAAGAGATGTACAGGCGGCTCGTTGACATGAGGAAGTGTCTTCTTCCTGCCCTAGACGAGGGATCGAGCCACAGAGCAGTGGCGGGAGCGTCATAAGAAGTAGATGACTAGACGATCGTTTCTCCTACTTTAGAATGCATGCAATTGTTTATTGAGGTGTGTGCGAATGATCTGTATAGTCACTTATGTAATTGGATGTTTATTTCAGTTATATATATATATATATATATACACATGTTATTCTACTGTAGATGGAGCAAATCACACGGCTTATTAGCAGCAATCGTCTCTGTAATTATTGGTCTTTGCACACATTTCTGATTACGGACCTGTTTGCCGCGTATCACACACATCTTATTCAGTTGAACTGTTTCCATTGTGTTGCCTAATCACACACAGTTCATCCTAGTGAACCGTATGTTGTATATCGCACACGCCTTCATCTGGCTGCCTGCTTCTTTTGTTCCTCCTCATCCCAAACAGTTAATTAAACTAAACCGTATGCCCTACATCGCACACGCAACTAAAATCTAAACCGTGTTTGATGCATCCGTCATTGCGAATGTTTTGCACCTTTTTTGACCTTTTTTTACACCGCCGTTTGCGATTATGGCATCGCACACAGTTTCGTCGAAGGTTCTCTGATCATAGTGTCGCGTTTGGACCATCCTGCAGTAGTGCTTGTAGGGACGAGGATGCTTCATCTTGACCAATTGTAGCTTGGAACATAGCTCTTCACTTTCCAAATTGTGGCAACTTCCTCCGCCGATGATGACCTTCATGGAGCGTTCATTAATGCCCGCTTTGGTGTGGAAGATGTGGCAATGTTGGTCTTCCTCTTGGTGGTGTTGAAGCATCAAGACCTTGGAGACAACAAGAGCGGGGCTCGAATCATTGTCACAAAAGACTTGATCGTCTTCATCTTCATTCACTTGCTGGCGCATCACGACATGCTCAAGAGCTTCCATTTCTTCCTCACTCATGCAGTCATAGGTGTCATCGTCGTTGGCAATCATGGTGTGTCGAGTAGGGCACTCAAATATCGTGTGGCCTCGGCCTTGACATGTGAAGCATTTGATGGAACTCGTCTTGGTGGTCTCATCCGTTGGAGTTGTTGATGATGAAGCTCTTGGCTTGAAGTTGCTTGTAGTAGGAGGACGAATTGAAGATGTCAAAGTTTTCTTGTAACTTGACTTGTCGTTGTTGCTTGGTGTAGGTTTCGTCGAGGTAGAAGGTGTCGTAGTCGTTCAAGCTTGAGTGTACGAGCCATAGGTCTTGGAAGAGTACTTGGCATACTTGTAGTCGTCTTGTACTTGTCGCTCTGCCTTGGTAGCTTGGTGCACTATCTCGAGGAGGTTGGAATAAGGTTGGAAGTCGGCGATCTTCTTGATAGGATGGTTGAGTCCATTCAAGAAACATGTCATGGTTTGCTCCTCATCTTCTGGGACATTGGCACGTATCATTGCAATCTTAGTTTCCTTGTAATACTCTTCAACGGACTTGGTGCCTTTTTTGAGGAGTTGCAATTTCTTGAAGAGGTCGCGGCTATAGTACGTAGGTACAAAGCGCACTCACATGACATCCTTCATTTGATTCCATGTGGTGATAGGTGGTTCGCCTTTCTCTCGGCGTCTCTTGATAACTTGCTTCCACCAATTGAGGACTTACTCTTGGAACTCAAGTGATGCCATGGCAATTGTAACACCCTGGTTTTTGGCCCTTTCTTTTTCTTTTTGATTTATTTGGTTTTTGCTCTGATTTTCTTTTTGGAGTGGATCTGTGGACTTGAAACCTGGGAGACCCTCATTTCTTCTCCTCCCAAGCGGTTCATCATTCTCAAATCTTTCCCAAGATCATGTCACTACCATTCTGTTGGGGAACGTAGTAATTTCAAAAAAATTCCTACGCACACGCAAGATCATGGTGATGCATAGCAACGAGAGGGAAGAGTGTTGTCCACGTACCCTCGTAGACCGATAGCGGAAGCGTTATCACAACGCGGTTGATGTAGTCGTATGTCTTCACGATCCGACCGATCAAGTACCGAACGCACGGCACCTCCGAAGTTCTACACACGTTCATCTCGATGACGTCCCTCGAACTCCGATCCAGCCGAGTGTTGAGGGAGAGTTTCCTCAGCACGACGGCGTGGTGACGATGATGATGTTCCACCGACACAGGGCTGCGCCTAAGCTCGCGCGACGGTATTATCGAGGTGTAATCTGGTGGAGGGGGGCACCGCACACGGCTAAAATATCGTATATCAAGTGTGTTCTTAGGTGCCCCCTTGCCCCCCTATATAAAGGAGCAAGGGGGAGGCCGGCTGCCCTAGGCGCGCCAAGGAGAGAGGGGGAGTCCTCCTAGTAGGAGTAGGACTCCCCTTTCCTAGTCCTACTAGGAAAAGAGGGGGAGAAGGAAAGAGAGGGAGAGGGAGAGGGAAAGGGGGCTGCGCCCCCCTCTCCTAGTCCAACTAGGACTCCCCTTGGGAGGGGGCGCGCCACCTCCTGGCTGCTGCCCTCTCTCTCCCCTCAAGGCCCACCAAGGCCCAATACTTCCCCGGGGGGTTCCGGTAACCCTCCGGCACTCCGGTTTAATCCGAAACTTCTCCGGAACACTTCCGGTGTCCGAATATAGTCGTCCAATATATCAATCTTTATGTCTCGGCCATTTCGAGACTCCTCGTCATGTCCGTGATCACATCCGGGACTCCGAACAACCTTCGGTACATCAAAACATATAAACTCGTAATATAACTGTCATCGTAACTTTAAGCGTGCGGACCCTTTGGGTTCGAGAACTATGTAGACATGACCGAGACACCTCTCCGGTCAATAACCAATAGCGGGACCTGGATGCCCATATTGGCTCCCACATATTCTATGAAGATCTTTATCGGTCAGACCGCATGACAACATACTTTGTTCCCTTTTTTGTCATCGGTATGTTACTTGCCCGAGATTCGATCGTCGGTATCTCAATACCTAGTTCAATCTCGTTACCGGCAAGTCTCTTTACTCGTTCCGTAATACATCATCCCGCAACTAACTCATTAGTCACAATGCTTGCAAGGCTTATAGTGATGTGCATTACTGAGTGGGCCCAGAGATACCTCTCCGACAATCGGAGTGACAAATCCTAATCTCGAAATACGCCAACCCAACAAGTACCTTTGGAGACACCTGTAGAGCACCTTTATAATCACCCAGTTACATTGTGAAGTTTGGTAGCACACAAAGTGTTCCTCCGGTAAACGGGAGTTGCATAATCTCATAGTTATAGGAACATGTATAAGTCATGAAGAAAGCAATAGCAACATACTAAACGATCGGGTGCTAAGCTAACGTAATGGGTCATGTCAATCACATCATTCTCCTAATGAGGTGATCCCGTTAATCAAATGACAACTCATGTCTATGGCTAGGAAACATAACCATCTTTGATTAACGAGCTAGTCAAGTAGAGGCATACTAGTGACACTCTGTTTGTCTATGTATTCACACATGTATTATGTTTCCGGTTAATACAATTCTAGCATGAATAATTAACATTTATCATGATATAAGGAAATATATAATACTTTATTATTGCCTCTAGGGAATATTTCCTTCAGTCTCCCACTTGCACTAGAGTCAATAATCTAGATTACATAGTAATGATTCTTACACCCATGGAGTCTTGGTGCTGATCATGTTTTGCTCGTGGGAGAGGCTTAGTCAACGGGTCTGCAACATTCAGATCCGTATGTATCTTGCAAACTTCTATGTCTCCCACCTGGACTAAATCCCGGATGGAATTGAAGCGTCTTCTGATGTGCTTGGTTCTTTTGTGATATCTGGATTCCTTTGCTAAGGCAATTGCACCAGTATTGTCACAAAAGATTTTCATTGGTCCCGATGTACTAGGTATGACACCTAGATCGGATATGAACTCCTTCATCCAGACTCCTTCATTTGCTGCTTCCGAAGCAGCTATGTATTCCGCTTCACACGTTGATCCCGCCACGACACTTTGCTTAGAACTGCACCAACTGACAGCTCCACCGTTCAATGTAAATACGTATCCGGTTTGCGATTTCGAATCGTCCGGATCAGTGTCAAAGCTTGCATCAACGTAACCCCTTATGATGAGCTCTTTGTCACCTCCATATACGAGAAACATATCCTTAGTCCTTTTCAGGTATTTCAGGATGTTCTTGACCACTGTCCAGTGATCCACTCCTGGATTACTTTGGTACCTCCCTGCTAAACTTATAGCTAGGGACACATCAGGTCTGGTACACAGCATTGCATACATGATAGAGCCTATGGCTGAAGCATAGGGAACATCTTTCATCTTCTCTCTATCTTCTGCAGTGGTCGGGCATTGAGTCTTACTCAATCTCACACCTTCTAGTACAGGCAAGAACCCTTTCTTTGCTTGATCCATTTTGAACTTCTTCAAAACTTTGTCAAGGTATGTGCTTTGTGAAAGTCCAATTAAGCGTCTTGATCTATCTCTATAGATCTTAATGCCTAATATATATGCAGCTTCACCGAGGTCTTTCATTGAAAAACTCTTATTCAAGTATCCCTTTATGCTATCCAGAAATTCTATATCATTTCCAATCAGTAATATGTCATCCACATATAATATCAGAAATGCTATCAAGCTCCCACTCACTTTCTTGTAAATACAGGCTTCTCCAAAAGTCTGTATAAAACCAAATGCTTTCATCACACTATCAAAGCGTTTATTCCAACTCCGAGAGGCTTGCACCAGTCCATAAATGGATCGCTGGGGCTTGCACACTTTGTTAGCTCCCTTTGGATCGACAAAACCTTCCGGTTGCATCATATACAACTCTTCTTCCAGAAATCCATTCAGGAATGCAGTTTTGACATCCATTTGCCAAATTTCATAATCATAAAATGCGGCAACTGCTAACATGATTCGGACAGACTTAAGCATCGCTACGGGTGAGAAGGTCTCATCGTAGTCAATCCCTTGAACTTGTCGAAAACCTTTCGCAACAAGTCGAGCTTTATAGACAGTAATATTACCATCAGCGTCAGTCTTCTTCTTGAAGATCCATTTGTTTTCAATGGCTTGCCGACCATCGGGCAAGTCAACCAAAGTCCATACTTTGTTTTCATACATGGATCCCATCTCGGATTTCATGGCTTCAAGCCATTTTGCGGAATCTGGGCTCACCATCGCTTCTTCATAGTTCGTAGGTTCGCCATGGTCTAGTAACATGACCTCCAGAACAGGATTACCGTACCACTCTGGTGCGGATCTTGATCTAGTTGACCTACGAAGTTCAGTAATAACTTGATCTTAAGTTTCATGATCATCATCATTAACTTCCTCACTATTTGGTGTAGGTGTTGCAGAAACTGATTTCTGCGATGATATACTTTCCAATAAGGGAGCAGGTACAGTTACCTCATCAAGTTCTACTTTCCTCCCACTCACATCTTTCGAGAGAAACTCCTTCTCTAGAAAGGATCCATTTTTAGCAACAAATATCTTGCCTTCGGATCTGTGATAGAAGGTGTACCCAACAGTCTCCTTTGGGTATCCTATGAAGACACACTTCTCTGATTTAGGTTCAAGCTTATCAGGTTGAAGTTTCTTCACATAAGCATCGCAACCCCAAACTTTAAGATACGACAACTTTGGTTTCTTGCCAAACCATAGTTCAAAAGGCGTCGTCTCAACGGATTTCGATGGTGTCCTATTTAGAGTGAATGCAGCCGTCTCTAAAGCATAACCCCAAAACGATAGCGGTAAATCAGTAAGAGACATCATAGATCGCACCATATCTAATAAAGTACGATTACGACGTTCGGACACACCATTACGCTGTGGTGTTCCGGGTGGCGTGAGTTGTGAAACTATTCCGCATTGTTTCAAATGTAGACCAAACTCGTAACTCAAATATTCTCCTCCACGATCAGATCGTAGGAATTTTATTTTCTTGTTACGATGATTTTCAACTTCACTCTGAAATTCTTTGAACTTTTCAAATGTTTCAGACTTATGTTTCATTAAGTAGATATACCCATATCTGCTCAAATCATCTGTGAAGGTGAGAAAATAACGATATCCGCCACGAGCCTCAATATTCATCGGACCACATACATCTGTATGTATGATTTCCAACAAATCTGTTGCTCTCTCCATAGTACCGGAGAACGGTGTTTTGGTCATCTTGCCCATGAGGCACGGTTCGCAAGTACCAAGTGATTCAAAATCAAGTGATTCCAAAATTCCATCAGTATGGAGTTTCTTCATGCGCTTTACACCGATATGACCTAAACGGCAGTGCCACAAATAAGTTGCACTGTCATTATTAACTCTGCATCTTTTGGCTTCGACATTATGAATATGTGTATCACTACTATCGAGATTCATTAAAAATAGACCACTCTTCAAGGGTGCATGACCATAAAAGATATTATTCATATAAATAGAACAACCATTATTCTCTGATTTAAATGAATAACCGTCTCGCATTAAACAAGATCCAGATATAATGTTCATCCTCAACGCTGTCACCAAATAACAATTATTTAGGTCTAATACTAATCCCGAAGGTAGATGTAGAGGTAGCGTGCCGACGGCGATCACATCGACTTTGGAACCATTTCCCACGCGCATCGTCACCTCATCCTTAGCCAATCTTCGCTCAATCCGTAGCCCCTGTTTTGAGTTGCAAATATTAGCAACAGAACCAGTATCAAATACCCAGGTGCTACTACGAGCATTGGTAAGGTACACATCAATAACATGTATATCACATATACCTTTGTTAACCTTGCCATCCTTCTTTTCCGCCAAATACTTGGGGCAGTTCCGCCTCTAGTGACCAGTTTGCTTGCAGTAGAAGCACTCAGTTTCAGGCTTAGGTCCAGACTTGGGTTTCTTATCCTGAACAACAACTTGCTTGCTATTCTTCTTGAAGTTCCCTTTCTTCTTCCCTTTGCCCTTTTTCTTGAAACTAGTGCTTTTACTGACCATCAACACTTGATGCTCCTTTTTGATTTCTACCTCCGCTGCCTTTAGCATTGCGAAGAGCTCGGGAATAGTCTTATTCATCCCTTGCATGTTATAGTTCATCACGAAGCTCTTGTAGCTTGGTGGCAGTGATTGAAGAATTCTGTCAATGACGCAATCATCCGGAAGTTGAACTCCCAGTTGAATCAAGTGATTATTATACCCAGACATTCTGAGTATATGCTCACTGACAGAACTATTCTCTTCCATCTTGCAGCTATAGAACTTATTGGAGACTTCATATCTCTCAATCCGGGCATTTGCTTGAAATATTAACTTCAATTCCTGGAACATCTCATATGCTCCATGACGTTCAAAACGTCGTTGAAGTCCCAGTTCTAAGCCGTAAAGCATGGCACACTGAACCATTGAGTAGTCATCAGCTTTGCTTTGCCAGACGTTCATAACTTCTGGCGTAGCTCTTGCAGGAGGCCTGGCACCTAGCAGTGCTTCCAGGACGTAATTCTTCTGTGCAGCAATGAGGATAATCCTCAAGTTACGGACCCAATCCGTGTAATTGCTACCATCATCTTTCAACTTAGCTTTCTCAAGGAACGCATTAAAATTCAACGGAACAACAGCACGGGCCATTTATCTACAATTAACATAGACAAGCAAGATACTATCAGGTACTAAGTTCATGATAAATCTAAGTTCAATTAATCATATTACTTAAGAACTCCCACTTAGATAGACATCTCTCTAATCATCTAAGTGATTACGTGATCCAAAGCAACTAAACCATGTCCGATCATCACGTGAGAGGGAGTAGTTTCAATGGTGAACATCACTATGTTGATCATATCTACTATATGATTCACGCTCGACCTTTCGGTCTCTGTGTTCCGAGGCCATATCTGTACATATGCTAGGCTCGTCAAGTTTAACCTGAGTATTCCGCGTGTGCAACTGTTTTGCACCCGTTGTATTTGAACGTAGAGCCTATCACACCCGATCATCACGTGGTGTCTCAGCACAAAGAACTTTTGCAACGGTGCATACTCAGGGAGAACACTTTTATCTTGAAATTTTAGTGAGAGATCATCTTATAATGCTACCGTCAATCAAAGCAAGATAAGATGCATAAAAGATTAACATCACATGCAATCAATATAAGAGATATGATATGTCCATCATCATCTTGTGCTCGTGATCTCCATCTCCGAAGCATCGTGCTTGTGATCTCCATCTCCGAAGCACCGTCATGATCACCATCGTCACCGGCGCGACACCTTGATCTCCATCGTAGTATCGTTGTCGTCTCGCCAAATAATTGCTTTTACGACTATCGCTACCGCTTAGTGATAAAGTAAAACTATTACATGGTGATTGCATCTCATACAATAAAGCGACAACCATATGGCTCCTGCCAGTTGCCGATAACTCGGTTACAAAACATGATCATCTCATACAACAAATTATATCACATCATGTCTTGACCATATCACATCACAACATGCCCTGCAAAAACAAGTTAGACGTCCTCTACTTTGTTGTTGCAAGTTTTACGTGGCTGCTACGGGCTTAGCAAGAACCATTCTTACCTACGCATCAAAACCACAACGATAGTTTGTCAAGTTGGTGCTGTTTTAACCTTCGCAAGGACCGGGCGTAGCCACACTCGGTTCAACTAAAGTGAGAGAGACAGACACCCGCCAGTCACCTTTAAGAAACGAGCGCTCCGAACGGTGAAACCAGTCTCGCGTAAGCGTACGCGTAATGTCGGTCCGGGCCGCTTCATCTCACAATACCGCTGAACCAAAGTATGACATGCTGGTAAGCAGTATGACTTATATCGCCCACAACTCACTTGTGTTCTACTCGTGCATAGCATCAACGCATAAAACCTGGCTCGGATGCCACTGTTGGGGAACGTAGTAATTCAAAAAAATTCCTACGCACACGCAAGATCATGGTGATGCATACCAATGAGAGGGAAGAGTGTTGTCCACGTACCCTCGTAGACCGACAGCGGAAGCGTTATCACAACGCGGTTGATGTAGTCGTACGTCTTCACGATCCGACCGATCAAGTACCAAACGCACGGCACCTCCGAAGTTCTACACACGTTCAGCTCGATGACGTCCCTCGAACTCCGATCCAGCCGAGTGATGAGGGAGAGTTTCGTCAGCACGACGGCGTGGTGACGATGATGATGTTCCACCGACGCAGGGCTTCGCCTAAGCTCCGCGACGGTATTATCGAGGTGTAATCTGGTGGAGGGGGGCACCGCACACGGCTAAAATATCGTATATCAAGTGTGTTCTTAGATGCCCCCCTGCCCCCGTATATAAAGGAGCAAGGGGGAGGCCGGCTGCCCTAGGCGCGCCAAGGAGAGAGGGGGAGTCCTCCTCCTAGTAGGAGTAGGACTCCCCTTTCCTAGTCCTACTAGGAAAAGAGGGGGGAAGGAAAGAGAGGGAGAGGGAGAGGGAAAGGGGGTTGCGCCCCCCTCTCCTAGTCCAACTAGGACTCCCCTTGGGAGGGGGCGCGCCACCTCCTGGCTGCTGCCCTCTCTCTCCCCTCAAGGCCCACCAAGGCCCAATACTTCCCCGGGGGGTTCCGGTAACCCTCCGGCACTCCGGTTTAATCCGAAACTTCTCCGGAACACTTCCGGTGTCCGAATATAGTCGTCCAATATATCAATCTTTATGTCTCAACCATTTCGAGACTCCTCGTCATGTCCGTGATCACATCCGGGACTCCGAACAACCTTCGGTACATCAAAACATATAAACTCGTAATATAACTGTCATCGTAACTTTAAGCGTGCGGACCCTTTGGGTTCGAGAACTATGTAGACATGACCGAGACACCTCTCCGGTCAATAACCAATAGCGGGACCTGGATGCCCATATTGGCTCCCACATATTCTATGAAGATCTTTATCGGTCAGACCGCATGACAACATACTTTGTTCCCTTTTTTGTCATCGGTATGTTACTTGCCCGAGATTCGATCGTCGGTATCTCAATACCTATTTCAATCTCGTTACCGGCAATTCTCTTTAGTCGTTCCGTAATACATCATCCCGCAACTAACTCATTAGTCACAATGCTTGCAAGGCTTATAGTGATGTGCATTACTGAGTGGGCCCAGAGATACCTCTTCGACAATCGGAGTGACAAATCCTAATCTCGAAATACGCCAACCCAACAAGTACCTTTGGAGACACCTGTAGAGCACCTTTATAATCACCCAGTTACGTTGTGACGTTTGGTAGCACACAAAGTGTTCCTCCGGTAAACGGGAGTTGCATAATCTCATAGTTATAGGAACATGTATAAGTCATGAAGAAAGCAATAGCAACATACTAAACGATCGGGTGCTAAGCTAACGTAATGAGTCATGTCAATCACGTCATTCTCCTAATGAGGTGATCCCGTTAATCAAATGACAACTCATGTCTATGCCTAGGAAACATGACCATCTTTGATGAACGAGCTAGTCAAGTAGAGGCATACTAGTGACACTCTGTTTGTCTATGTATTCACACGTGTATTATGTTCCGGTTAATACAATTCTAGCATTAATAATAAACATTTATCATGATATAAGGAAATATATAATACTTTATTATTGCCTCTAGGGCATATTTCCTTCACATTCTAGCTCAACCCTAAAATTATTTTCTAAGGAATATTCCTTTTTCTATTAAAGGAATAACCCTATTTGTCCTAGGTTGTGAAGGTATATTTCCGTCACTCCCAAAATCCCCAAATAATTCTCATAATTTGTTTGGATCATATATGCCCCAAATATGTCCAAACCTTCATCATCCAATTCAAAAGTAATTCCCCGATATTAATTCTTCATTTTTGTCCAGTGTGGCCTTCTATGAAGGAAGTGCCACCTATATTTCCTTGTTTGATCCCAAACTCTTTGTGAATTCTTTTACATCCAAATCATTGCCTCATGCCAAAATTCAACTCCATTTGCCTAATGAATCTTCCTCAGCAATTTTTCAAAGTTTTTGTCTGATGGAAGCCTTGTTGAAGGAAGTACTAGATAGGAGCATCCAAATGAGTTGAAATTTTGCGCACTCCTTCATGTGCTCATATCATCACACTCCTCCAATTTTCATCTCCATCCCTTGATCTATGTGAGCACACCTTCAAATATTTGTTTCTGGCAATATTTTCAGGTTGTGAAGCGAGTATAATTTATATTGTTTCGTTAATTATGAGAAATTACCAGATCATGCTACTACCAATATAACTACTCTCCACCAAATTTGGGATCATTTCAACAATCCATTTTCTCTCCAAAATTATCTCAAGTTTCTGGACAGAGAGGATAGCTGTGAAGGAAGTACCATTTTGGCAAGTCCAAATGGTATGAAATTTTTACAACATCTTTATATGTCCAAATCATCATCCCATGCCAAATTTCAGCTCAAGTTCATACTCCATGTGAGTGCATCATCCTAGTCTTGACTCTGGACCATAATGGCAGCTGCAAAGCAAATATGCTTAATTTTGGTCCATTTCCTTCCAAAACCCCCAGGATCATAGTCCTTCTTAACCTAAACACCCCAGACATCATATTTGGCCTCTAGCCCCTCTCTGTTGAGCACAGCATCGCAGCCATGTTTGCTACAGTAAACTTTAGGTGATCACTCCCATCTAACCACAGTACCCCTGATCGAGCCATAACCTCACAAATTGTCTATTTTGGAAGGACTATCAGCTAGACAACGTTTTGGGTGCCAGAGAGCACTGGATGCCCTGGTTCACGCGGTGACCGCGCTGTTGGCGCGACAGTGCACGCGCTCTGCAGCGTTTGGCCGCATCCAGGACGTCGCCTAGCTCCGGTCCCTCCCCCTCCCGTCGTTCTTTCATGCCCTTGCATGTCTAGGAGGTTCCCCTCGCCGTTGCCTTCACCCTAGACCCCTCTCCCCCTCCTGTAGCTCGCTCCTTGGTACTTGCCGCTGCACGCCCACGAGAGCACTGTGGCCGACATGTCTATGTTCGCGCCTCGTCTCTTCCTCCTCGTGCTCCAGCGTTGCCCTCTGCTCTGTGACCTCCCCTCTGCTCTCTCTAATCATCCCCGTCCTCCCCGTGCAGCTAAGCGCCATCACCAGAGCTAGCCGCCGAGCACCATGAGCGCATTGTGCTCGGTTTGGCCATGTCCTCGTCCCGACCATTTCCTCATGGCCCCTTGGCTCCATCTCCTCCCCGTGAGCTCCCTCTGCCTCTCGCCAGTCATTTCCATCCTCCCCGTGACGAGCTCGGCCATCGTCGGAATTGTGCAGCTCACTAGGGCGGTGTCAGGCCCAGCCTCCCCTCCCCTCGGCTATTTAAGCCACCCCGACCTCGCCCCTCCTCGCCAGCCACTCCCTCTCACTCTCGCAGCCCTCCCCGACCACTCCATCCGTCGCCGGAGTTGCTCATTCCTCCTCCATGGCCGCCATGCTCGCCTCGGCCCCCACTCAAATTCCAGCGAACCGGAGCCCCTCTCTTCCTTCTTCCACCTCTAGTGGACCACCTGGAGCACCCCAAGCCTCCTCACCTCTTCGCTTTCTTCTCTGGTGGACTGGAGCGCCTAGAACGCCAACGCTCGATGCTGCCATCCGCCGACGTTGAAACTACCATCGCCCCGGCACTCCTCGATGGTCGTGCCCTACGCGATCAGATGTGCCGCTCCTTCTCGAGCACGCCGGTGTGCCCAGCACCGCGAGAGGTGGCCGGAGCCGCCGGCAAGCCTCGCCGGAGCTCGTCTCTGCTTCGCCCAGACGCGGGCGAAGGGAAGGAGACGACGCCGCCCCCGCCAGCTAGCCAGTGGGCCCCGCGGCCCCACCAGTCAGCCGCACACGCGTTGTCCTAGTGCTGATGACATGGATAAGTGGAGCCGTATCGCCAGAAGTACGTTTTCCAGGTTAGAAAGCGTATTCCGTTGTTCCTTTAGATGAAAATACATTTTCACTAATCTGAAGGCGTATTCTCTGAAAGGAGTTTTCTCTTTTTTCAGCCGCCGGCTGAACCCTCTATTTTGTGAACCTTCATCGGTTAAGAGCAGAAAAGCACAGATTCTGTTAGTTTTTCTGCCTAACGAACGAACGGCCGTAACTTTTCACTAACAACTTCAATTGAGGTGATTCCAAAGCCTATTTATTTGTATTGTCGAGCCCGTTCCGATAGGATCATTTCCACCATGTGACAACATTCTAAAAATGACCATTTTGCCCTTGCACTTAATCAGCCCCCTCCAGGAGAGAACGATTTCCGACAATTCTTTCCGCAAGCTTCTCGCACTTCTTCCCGATGAATCCCTCCACCCCAGGCAAGCCACACCCTCCATTTGCATGACTACAATGCAATATCATGGTTTATTATTTAAACTTATTTAAAATATTGCATTAGCTATGTATGATTTGTTCATGGCATTTCTTGGAGTTGTGTTGATCTTGCTACTGCCATGATTTTGATTGGATTCCTGTCGGAGTAAATGACCACGGGTAGCCTCATCAGCCCCCCATGGTATTTCAAGACATCGGGGCTAGCTGCGCCACTCACACCTCCAAGACGAGCGACCATCTTCTTGGGTCGGCTGGTCCGAGAAGCCGGCTGCTAGAAAGCGGCGGAACCCCAGAAGGCGGCCACGAGGGGGGCCGACTCCTGGCAGGCCGCCACGAGGGGGGCCGACTCCTGGCAGGCGGCCCCTTGTCCCTTAGAAGTTAGCACCTCATTACCATGATGAGACTGGGCGTGGCTACAGTGCAACCTGCCACCCTCGAATCTAGGGCAGATCGTGGCCATAGTGCGGTGTACCAAACGAACACCCCACGCCCGGCGCGGCACTGTTGCCACGCTGCCCATGACATCATCCACGCCAGAGGGAGCCATGCTCCCACGACGGGCGGTCGGTACGGCATGCAGGCGGCGGGCCCTACCTGTCCGTGAGCTACCAGAAGGCGGCGGGCCCTGAGCAGGCGGCATGGGGGTGGGCCGACTCCTAGCAGGTGGCCCTCCCTCTCCATTGAAGTCTGTGCGCCATTAACCAGATAAGACGGGGTGTGGCTATAGTGAGGCGCCCGCTAGGCGGCGGGACTGTAGCCACGCTCCCCCCCCCCCCGACAAAGCCTTCGTCATCAGGGGCGAGGCTACAGTATGAAGCAGTCAGCATGGCCCGCAGGCGGCGGGCCCTACCTGTCGGTCGAGATCATGGCAGTCAGCATGGCCCACAAGCGGCGGGCCCTACCTGTCGGTCGAGATCATGGCAGTCGGCGGGACCAACCAGGCGGCGGGCCCCAGCAGCCGGCGAAGAAGCCGGCGACCAGAGACACTGACGGCCGTGTCCTACACCCGGCTGGATTACCATTGTACCCGTGGGGGTAGGCCTATATAAACCCCCAAGGTCACCCCTTGCAAAGGGTTCAGCACCTTAGTCACCACACACCCACATAGAGAGAGTGAAGTAGGGCTAGCCTTGTTCTTCTCCCTCGTCTAGCCAAACAGCTCAAGGAGCAAGTTTGTAGCTACCTTGTTGAGATATTGATCATGCGGAGACCCCGTAGAGCAGGACTAGGGGTGTTATCTCCTAGAAGAGCCCCGAACCTGGGTAAGATTCGCAGGCATATGCGGTCTCGCTCACTCCCGCTTCTAGAGCCCGGCGACGTACTCTTGTCCCCATCCATGATAAGCCACCCCCTGGCATAACGATATCCCCGACATTTCGCGCCCACCATGGGGCAAGGTGCACCGTCGTCCGGAGACATGTTCTGGACGGGAACCCTTTTTCTCCCTGGCGAGCGCAGCCAGCCCGGCACGCCCGATGGCGTTTGTGCGGACACGGTGCATGGCGCAGAAGTCGCTTGCGCAGCCAGCTGCCTCGCTGATCTCATCTGCGGGATCCGCCTCTCCGACGAGCCCGCGCCCGACGCGGGAACGGCCAATGCCGAGAGCTGCCTCGTCGACCTCCTCAGCAAGCTCCCCATCGCCAACGAGCCCGCCTCCGACCTGGAGTCCGTCGGCTCCACCGATCCGCCCGTCGACATGGTCATCGACACAGACGTTGCGCCCGTTGACGCCTTCCCTAAGCATGTGGTGATCTTCGACGACCCTCTCCCTCGCGCGGACAACAGCGTCAGCACCGTCACGGAGGTGCTTGTCGTCAGCCACGACATAGCCTCTGGCGGGGCCGGCCAGGACCCGCTGCAAGCAGCAATGCGGAACCTGTCCGCACCCATAGCGGCAGACGCCAACGGCGAGACGCTAGAGGCCTGCCGCATCGCACTACTCGACAGCGCCAGCAAGTTGGCCACCATGAGACGCCTCACCGAGGCCAACCAGTGCGAGATCGACCGCGCCGTCTGTGGCACGCCGGCTCCTGGCGAGACCAGCCGCGTGGGCACTGTCTGACAACGCGGCGCGGCCATCGCCAGCATGTTGGGGGCTGACCGCCCAGTTTACGCCACGCCTATGGAGAACCTACCCGCTGCCCAGGTGGCACCAAAACGAGCTGGACCACCTGGAAGGCGACGAGTGTCACTGCAAGACGGAGCACGTCCAACAGCTCATCGACACGGCCGCCGTGCAGCAAGAAGCCGGCCGTCGTGTGGTGGAACCCGGCCAGCAAGTCAAGAATCTCCCCCTCGCCGAGAACACGGCGCGACCTCCCGGACGCCGACAGGCGGCGCCTGCGACAGAAGAGACCAAGAGCCGGCTGCTAGCCGCAGCCGCACATGCATCACCATCGAGCGCGACCAAGACGGCCGCCCACGAGCAGTGGAGCGACGGGACAATCGTCCGCCTCCCCCGCGTAGGGAGAGGCGTGTCTCCCCGCCACCTGTTGAGCATCCGACTCTCGGGGACCGGCTAGGCCCCCGTGAAGGAGTCGGAGAGAACGACGCCCGCCACCGGATCGACCGACTAGCTCGATCCCTGGTGCTAGAAGAAGAAGATGCCATCGACCCGCCTTATTTGGCCCCCGCATTCGCGACGAGCCCATCCCCAAAGGGTTCTCGCTCCCTCGAGACACCCCCAAGTACAACGGCTCCGTGAAGCCGGAAGATTGGCTGGTCGACTATTCCACCGCAGTCAACATAGCAAACGGCAACAAGCGCGTTGTCGTGAAGTACGTTCCGCTCATGCTCCAGGGCACAGCCCGGACGTGGCTGAACAGCCTCAAGCCCTACAGCGTCAACAGCTGGTTGGACTTCACCGAAGTCTTCATCCGCAACTTCACCAGCACCTACAAGCAACCGCCCAAGCCTAGTCAGCTCTCCCTGTGCGTCCAAGGCCCCACCGAGTCCACGCGCGACTACTTGACGCGGTGGGCCAAACTGCGCAACTCCTGCGAAGGGGCGTACGAGGTGCAAGCCATAGAGTACTTCACCACCGGGTGCAGAGAAGGCACCCTACTCAAGCACCGACTCCTCTGCGACGAACCGACCACACTCGACGAACTGCTGATCATAGCCGACAAGTACGCCACTGCCGACTCCTCCATGAAGTCAGAGCTCCAGGTGGACGCATCTGGGAAGGTGCTCCCTCCGGCTCCTCGGACGCCGGCTATTGACTCCAGTCGGCGCCAGCAGCAGAACGACAACAAGCGCAAGGCCCCGCAGCCGGCTTCCACCAGCCGGCAGGTGGCAACAGTTGAAGACCAGCAGCTGGAGGGGCAGCCCGGCCCCAAGCGTCAGAAGGGCGGCAAGCCTGCTTGGTTGCCCACCTTCTCCTATGAGCAAACCCTCGATGCTCCCTGCAAGTTCCACAGCGGCGCGAAGCCGTCCAACCACACCACCCGGAAGTGCCATTGGCTCACCCGAATTGCCAAGGGCGAAGGACTGCCGCCTCCGCCTGCTGCCCAGCCAGCGCCGCCTCCTCCTCAGCAGCTGGAGGCCTATCCGGTCGCCGCCATCCAAGATGAATTCCCTGAAGAACACGAAGCCTACTCGTCTTCGCCAGCGCGGCCGACGACAGGCACAGCCGGCGTCAGCAGCACCGTGAGGTGTACGTCGTCGCTTCTGAGGTCCCAGAGTTCATGCACTGGTCCGAGGGGCCCGTCAGCTGGAGCCGTGCTGACCACCCAGAGGTGATGCCTTCTCCGGGTTCCTATGCCCTGATGTTGGATGCCACCTTTTCCCCAGAGAGGCGAGCTGCTCGTTTCTCCTGAGTCCTGATAGACGGCGGTAGCAGCATCAACATCCTCTACCGCGACACTATGGAGAAGCTGCACATCAAGGAGAAGCAGCTCCAGACCAGCTGGACTGTCTTCCATGGCATTGTACCTGGCCTTTCCTGCTCACCAATCGGTAAGATCAAGATGTTGGGAATCGTAGCATAATTTAAAATTTTCCTACGCTCACCAAGATGCATCTATGGAGTATACTAGCAACGAGGGGAAGGGAGTGCATCTACATACCCTTGTAGATCACGAGCGGAAGCGTTCCAATGAACGTGGATGACGGAGTCGTACTCGCCGTGATCCAAATCACCGATGACCGAGTGCCGAACGGACGGCACCTCCGCGTTCAACACACGTATGGTGCAGCGACGTCTCCTCCTTCTTGATCCAACAAGGGGGGAGGAGAGGTTGATGGAGATCCAACAGCACGACGGCGTGGTGGTGGATGTAGCGGGTCTCCGGCAGGGCTTCGCCGAGCTTCTACGAGAGAGAGAGAGAGGTGTTGCAGGGGAGGAGGGAGGCGCCCAAGGCTGTAGGTTGCTGCCCTCCCTCCCCCCCCTTTATATAGGCCCCTGGGGGGTGCGCCAGCCCTGGGAGATGGGATCTCCAAGGGGGGGCGGCGGCCAAGGGGGGAAGGGGTTGCCTTGCCCCCCAAGGCAAGGGGGAAGCTCCCCCCCCTAGGGTTCCCAACCCTAGGCGCATGGGGGGAGGCCCAAGGGGGGCGCCCCAGCCCACTAAGGGCTGGTTCCCTTCCACTTTCAGCCCACGGGGCCCTCCGGGATAGGTGGCCCCACCCGGTGGACCCCCGGGACCCTTCCGGTGGTCCCGGTACAATACCGGTAACCCCGAAACTTTCCCGGTGGCCGAAACTTGACTTCCTATATATAATTCTTCACCTCCGGACCATTCCGGAACCTCTCGTGACGTCCAGGATCTCATCCGGGACTCTGAACAACTTTCGGGTTTCCGCATACATATATCTCTACAACCCTAGCGTCACCGGACCTTAAGTGTGTAGACCCTACGGGTTCGGGAGACATGCAGACATGACCGAGATGCCTCTCCGGTCAATAACCAACAGCGGGATTTGGATACCCATGTTGGCTCCCACATGTTCCACGATGATCTCATCGGATGAACCACGGTGTCGAGGATTCAATCAATCCCGTATGCAATTCCCTTTGTCAATCGGTATGTTACTTGCCCGAGATTCGATCGTCGGTATCCCAATACCTAGTTCAATCTCGTTACCGGCAAGTCTCTTTACTCGTACCGCAATGCATGATCCCGTGACTAACGCCTTAGTCACATTGAGCTCATCATGATGATGCATTACCGAGTGGGCCTAGAGATACCTCTCCGTCACACGGAGTGACAAATCCCAGTCTCGATCCGTGCCAACCCAACAGACACTTTCGGAGATACCCGTAGTGCACCTTTATAGTCACCCAGTTACGTTGTGACGTTTGGCACACCCAAAGCACTCCTACGGTATCCGGGAGTTGCACAATCTCATGGTCTAAGGAAAAGATACTTGACATTCGAAAAGCTCTAGCAAACGAAACTACACGATCTTTTATGCTATGCTTAGGATTGGGTCTTGTCCATCACATCATTCTCCTAATGATGTGATCCCGTTATCAATGACATCCAATGTCCATAGTCAGGAAACCATGACTATCTGTTGATCAACGAGCTAGTCAACTAGAGGCTTACTAGGGACACGTTGTGGTCTATGCATTCACACATGTATTACGATTTCCGGACAATAAAATTATAGCATGAATAATAGACGATTATCATGAACAAAGAAATATAATAATAACCATTTATTATTGCATCTAGGGCATATTTCCAACAGTCTCCCACTTGCACTAGAGTCAATAATCTAGTTACATTGTGATGAATCGAACACCCATTGCGTCCTGGTGTTGATCATGTTTTGCCCTAGGGAGAGGTTTAGTCAACGGATCTGCTACATTCAGGTCCGTGTGTACTTTACAAATTTCTATGTCTCCATTTTGAACACTTTCACGAATGGAGTTGAAGCGACGCTTGATATGCCTGGTCTTCCTGTGAAACCTGGGCTCCTTCGCAAGGGCAATAGCTCCAGTGTTGTCACAGAAGAGAGTCATCGGGCCCGACGCATTGGGAATCACCCCTAGGTCGGTAATGAACTCCTTCATCCAGACTGCTTCCTGTGCTGCCTCCGAGGTTGCCATGTACTCCGCTTCACATGTAGATCCCGCCACGACGCTTTGCTTGCAACTGCACCAGCTTACTGCTCCTCCATTCAAAATATACACGTATCCGGTTTGTGACTTCGAGTCATCCAGATCTGTGTCGAAGCTAGCGTCGACGTAACCCTTTACGACGAGCTCTTCGTCACCTCCATAAACGAGAAACATATCCTTAGTCCTCTTCAGGTACTTCAGGATATTCTTGACCGCTGTCCAGTGTTCCTTGCCGGGATTACTTTGGTACCTTCCTACCAAACTTACGGCAAGGTTTACATCAGGTCTGGCACACAGCATGGCATACATAATAGACCCTATGGCCGAGGCATAGGGGATGACACTCATCTCTTCTATATCTTCTGCCGTGGTCGGGCATTGAGCCGTGCTCAATTGCACACCTTGCAATACAGGCAAGAACCCCTTCTTGGACTGATCCATACTGAACTTCTTCAATATCTTGTCAAGGTATGTACTCTGTGAAAGACCAATGAGGCGTCTTGATCTATCTCTATAGATTTTGATGCCTAATATATAAGCAGCTTCTCCAAGGTCCTTCATTGAAAAACACTTATTCAAATAGGCCTTTATACTTTCCAAGAATTCTATATCATTTCCCATCAATAATATGTCATCCACATATAATATGAGAAATGCTACAGAGCTCCCACTCACTTTCTTGTAAACACAGGCTTCTCCATAAGTCTGTGTAAACCCAAACGCTTTGATCATGTCATCAAAGCGAATGTTCCAACTCCGAGATGCTTGCACCAGCCCATAGATTGACGCTGGAGCTTGCACACTTTGTTAGCATTCTTAGGATCGACAAAACCTTCCGGCTGCATCATATACAACTCTTCCTTAAGGAAGCCGTTAAGGAATGCCGTTTTGACGTCCATCTGCCATATCTCATAATCATAGTATGCGGCAATTGCTAACATGATTCAGACAGACTTCAGCTTCGCTACGGGTGAAAAAGTCTCATCGTAGTCAACCCCTTGAACTTGTCGATAACCCTTAGCGACAAGTCGAGCTTTGTAGATGGTCACATTACCATTCGCGTCCGTCTTCTTCTTAAAGATCCATTTGTTTTCTATGGCTCGCCGCTCATCGGGCAAGTCAGTCAAAGTCCATACTTTGTTTTCATACATGGATTCTATCTCGGATTTCATGGCTTCTAGCCATTTGTCGGAATCCGGGCCTACGAAGGTTCACCGTTGTCTAACAACATGATTTCCAGGACAGGGCTGCCGTACCACTCTGGTGCGGAACGTGTCCTTGTGGACCTACGAAGTTCAGTGACTTGATCTGAAGCTTCATGATCATCATCATTAACTTCCTCCCCAGTCGGTGTAGGCACCACAGGAACATTTTCCCGCGCTGCGCTACTTTCCGGTTCGGAAGGGGTGACTATCACCTCATCAAGTTCCACTTTCCTCCCACTCAATTCTTTCGAGAGAAACTCCTTCTCTAGAAAGGACCCGTTCTTGGCAACGAAGATCTTGCCTTCGGATCTGAGGTAGAAGGTATACCCAATAGTTTCCTTAGGGTATCCTATGAAGACGCATTTTTCCGATTTGGGTTCGAGCTTTTCAGGTTGAAGTTTCTTGACATAAGCATCGCATCCCCAAACTTTTAGAAACGACAACTTAGGTTTCTTCCCAAACCATAATTCATACGGTGTCGTCTCAACGGATTTCGATGAAGCCCTATTTAAAGTGAATGCGGCAGTCTCTAAAGCATAACCCCAAAATGAGAGCGGTAAATCGGTAAGAGACATCATAGATCGCACCATATCCAATAGAGTGTGATTACGACGTTCGGACACACCATTTCTCTGAGGTGTTCCAGGCGGCGTGAGTTGTGAAACTATTCCACATTTCCTTAAGTGTGCACCAAACTCGTGACTTAAATATTCTCCACCACGATCTGACCGTAGGAATTTTATTCTCCTGTCACGTTGATTCTCAACCTCACTCTAAAATTCTTTGAACTTTTCAAAGGTTTCAGACTTGTGTTTCATCAGGTAGACATACCCATATCTACTTAAATCATCAGTGAGAGTGAGAACATAACGATATCCTCCGCGAGCCTCAACACTCATTGGACCACACACATCGGTATGTATGATTTCCAATAAGTTGGTTGCTCGCTCCATTGTTCCGGAGAACGGAGTCTTGGTCATCTTACCCATGAGGCATGGTTCGCACGTGTCGAATGATTCGTAATCAAGAGACTCCAAAAGTCCATCTGCATGGAGCTTCTTCATGCGCTTGACACCAATGTGACCAAGGCGGCAGTGCCACAAGTACGTGGGACTATCGTTATCAACTTTACATCTTTTGGTATTCACACTATGAACATGTGTAACATCACGTTCGAGATTCATCAAAAATAAACCATTGACCAGCGGGGCATGACCATAAAACATATCTCTCAAATAAATAGAACAACCATTATTCTCGGATTTAAATGAGTAGCCATCTCGAATTAAACGAGATCCAGATACAATGTTCATGCTCAAAGCTGGCACTAAATAACAATTATTGAGGTTTAAAACTAATCCCATGGGTAGATGCAGAGGTAGCGTGCCGATGGCGATCACATCGACCTTGGAACCATTCCCGACGCGCATCGTCACCTCGTCCTTCGCCAGTCTCCGTTTATTCCGTAGTTCTTGTTTTGAGTTACAAATATGAGCAACGGCACCGGTATCAAATACCCAGGAGCTACTACGAGTACTGGTAAGGTACACATCAATTACATGTATATCACGTATACCTTTGGTGTTGCCGGCCTTCTTGTCCGCTAAGTATTTGGGGCAGTTCCGCTTCCAGTGACCACTTCCCTTGCAATAAAAGCACTCAGTTTCAGGCTTGGGTCCATTCTTTGACTTCTTCCCAGTAACTGGTTTACCGGGCGCGACAACTCCCTTGCCGTCCTTGAAGTTCTTCTTACCCTTGCCCTTCTTGAACTTAGTGGTTTTATTCACCATCAACACTTGATGTTCTTTTCTGATTTCCACCTCTGCTGATTTCAGCATCGAATATACCTCAGGAATGGTCTTTTCCATCCCCTGCATATTGTAGTTCATCACAAAGCTCTTGTAGCTTGGTGGAAGCGACTGGAGGATTCTGTCAATGACCGCGTCATCCAGGAGATTAACTCCCAGCTGAGACAAGCGGTTGTGCAACCCAGACATTCTGAGTATGTGCTCACTAACAGAACTGTTCTCCTCCATTTTACAGCTGAAGAACTTGTCGGAGACTTCATATCTCTCGACCCGGGCATGAGCTTGAAAAACCAGTTTCAGCTCCTCGAACATCTCATATGCTCCATGTTTCTCAAAACGCTTTTGGAGACCCGGTTCTAAGCTGTAAAGCATGCCGCACTGAACGAGGGAGTAATCATCAGCACGCTGCTGCCAAGCGTTCATAACGTCTTGGTTCTCTGGGATTGGTGCTTCACCTAGTGGTGCTTCTAAGACATAATCTTTCTTGGCTACTATGAGGATGAGCCTCAGGTTCTGGACCCAGTCCGTATAGTTGCTGCCATCATCTTTCAGCTTGGTTTTCTCTAGGAACGCGTTGAAATTGAGGACAACGTTGGCCATTTGATCTACAATACATAGTGTAAAGATTTTAGACTAAGTTCATGATAATTGAGTTCATCTAATCAAATTATTTAATAAACTCCCACTCAGATAGACATCCCTCTAGTCATCTAAGTGAAACATGATCCGAATTCAACTAGGCCGTGTCCGATCATCACGTGAGACGGACTAGTCAAGATCGGTGAACATCTCCATGTTGATCGTATCTTCTATACGACTCATGCTCGACCTTTCGGTCCTCCGTGTTCCGAGGCCATGTCTGTACATGCTAGGCTCGTCAAGTCAACCTAAGTGTATTGCGTGTGTTCCGAGGCCATGTCTGTACATGCTAGGCTCGTCAACACCCGTTGTATTCGAACGTTTGAATCTATCACACCCGATCATCACGTGGTGCTTCGAAACAACGAACCTTCACAACGGTGCACAGTTAGGGTGAACACTTTCTTGAAATTATTATGAGGGATCATCCTACTTGCTACCGTCGTTCTAAGCAAATAAGATGCAAAAACATGATAAACATCACATGCAATCAAACAGTGACATGATATGGCCAATATCATCATGCTCCTTTGATCTCCATCTTCGGGGCACCATGATCATCTTCGTCACCGGCATGACACCATGATCTCCATCATTGTGTCTTCATGAAGTCGTCACGCCAACGATTACTTCTACTTGTATGGCTAACGCGTTTAGCAACAAAGTAAAGTAAATTACATGGTGTTATTCAATGACACGCAGGCCATGCAAAATAATAAAGACAACTCCTATGGCTCCTGCCGGTTGTCATACTCATCGACATGCAAGTCGTGATTCCTATTACAAGAATATGATCAATCTCATACATCACATATATCATTCATCACATCTTCTGGCCATATCACATCACATAGCACTTGCTGCAAAAACAAGTTAGACGTCCTCTAATTGTTGTTGCAAGTTTTTACGTGGTTTGTAGGTTTCTAGCAAGAACGTTTTCTTACCTACGTATGACCACAACGTGATTTGCCAATTTCTATTTACCCTTCATAAGGACCCTTTTCATCGAATCCGTTCCGACTAAAGTAGGAGAGACAGACACCCGCTAGCCACCTTATGCAACTAGTGCATGTCAGTCGGTGGAACCTGTCTCACGTAAGCGTACGTGTAAGGTCGGTCCGGGCCGCTTCATCCTACAATGCCGCCGAAACAGGAAACGACTAGTAGCGGCAAGAAGAATTGGCAAACTCAACGCCCACAACTGCTTTGTATTCTACTCGTGCATAGTAACTACGCATAGGCCTGGCTCATGATGCCACTGTTGGGAATCGTAGCATAATTTAAAATTTTCCTATGCTCACCAAGATGCATCTATGGAGTATACTAGCAACGAGGGAAAGGGAGTGCATCTACATACCCTTGTAGATCGCGAGCGGAAGCGTTCCAATGAACGTGGATGACGGAGTCGTACTCGCCATGATCCAAATCACCGATGACCGAGTGCCGAACGGACGGCACCTCCGCGTTCAACACACGTACGGTGCAGCGACGTCTCCTCCTTCTTGATCCAGCAAGGGGGGAGGAGAGGTTGATGGAGATCCAACAGCACGACGGCGTGGTGGTGGATGTAGCGGGTCTCCGGCAGGGCTTCGCCGAGCTTCTACGAGAGAGAGAGAGAGGTGTTGCAGGGGAGGAGGGAGGCGCCCAAGGCTGTAGGTTGCTGCCCTCCCTCCCCCCCTTTATATAGGCCCCTGGGGGGTGCGCCAGCCCTGGGAGATGGGATCTCCAAGGGGGGGCGGCGGCCAAGGGGGGAAGGGGTTGCCTTGCCCCCCAAGGCAAGGGGGAAGCTCCCCCCCTAGGGTTCCCAACCCTAGGCGCATGGGGGGAGGCCCAAGGGGGGCGCCCCAGCCCACTAAGGGCTGGTTCCCTTCCACTTTCAGCCCACGGGGCCCTCCAGGATAGGTGGCCCCACCCGGTGGTCCCGGTACAATACCGGTAACCCCCGAAACTTTCCCGGTGGCCGAAACTTGACTTCCTATATATAATTATTCACCTCCGGACCATTCCGGAACCTCTCGTGACGTCCGGGATCTCCTCCGGGACTCCGAACAACTTTCGGGTTTCCGCATACATATATCTCTACAACCCTAGCGTCACCGGACCTTAAGTGTGTAGACCCTACGAGTTCGGGAGACATGCAGACATGACCGAGACGCCTCTCCGGTCAATAACCAACAGCGGGATCTGGATACCCATGTTGGCTCCCACATGTTCCACGATGATCTCATCGGATGAACCATGGTGGCAAGGATTCAATCAATCCCGTATGCAATTCCCTTTGTCAATCGGTATGTTACTTGCCCGAGATTCGATCGTCGGTATCCCAATACCTAGTTCAATCTCGTTACCGGCAAGTCTCTTTACTCGTACCGCAATGCATGATCCCGTGACTAACGCCTTAGTCACATTGAGCTCATTATGATGATGCATTACCGAGTGGGCCCAGAGATACCTCTCCGTCACACGGAGTGACAAATCCCAGTCTCGATCCGTGCCAACCCAACAGACACTTTCGGAGATACCCGTAGTGCACCTTTATAGTCACCCAGTTACGTTGTGACGTTTGGCACACCCAAAGCACTCCTACGGTATCCGGGAGTTGCACGATCTCATGGTCTAAGGAAAAGATACTTGACATTGGAAAAGCTCTAGCAAACGAAACTACACGATCTTTTATGCTATGCTTAGGATTGGGTCTTGTCCATCACATCATTCTCCTAATGATGTGATCCCGTTATCAATGACATCCAATGTCCATAGTCAGGAAACCATGACTATCTGTTGATCAACGAGCTAGTCAACTAGAGGCTTACTAGGGACACGTTGTGGTCTATGCATTCACACATGTATTACGATTTCCGGACAATACAATTATAGCATGAATAATAGACGATTATCATGAACAAAGAAATATAATAATAACCATTTATTATTGCCTCTAGGGCATATTTCCAACACAAGATAGATGTCCTCTTTAGAGACAAAGACCACTTCCGCCGTGAGCCAATCTGGTTCGAAGTGGTTGACCTGGAGAGCCCCTACCATGCGCTCCTTGGCCGGCCTGCTCTGGCCAAGTTCATGGTCGTGCCGCACTATGCCTACCTCAAGATGAAGATGCCGGGGACCAAGGGCATCATCACCATAGCCGGCGACTACAAGAAGTCGGCCGCGTGTGCCACTGCTAGCAGCCGGCTGGCCGAGTCCCTTGTGATTGATGCCGAGAAGCGGCTCCTTGACCAGGTTGTGGCTATGGCCAGCAAGCAGCTGGACCTGTCGCCAGACCCCAAGGAGTCGGAAGCTCAGGGCTCCTTCCAGCTGGCCAAAGAAACCAAGAAGATCCCCTTGGACCCAGATCACCCGGAGAGGCACGCTATCATGGGGACCAACCTCGATAGCAAATAGGAAAGCGAGCTCGTCGATTTCCTCCGTGAGAATCGGGACATCTTCGCATGGTCTCCCAAAGATATGCCGGGTGTTCCGGCGGATTTCACCGAGCACAAGCTACATGTTAGATCAGATGCAAAACCAGTCAAGCAACCCCTCCGCCGTCTGTTAGAGGAGAAGAGAAGAATTGTTGGTGAAGAGATTGCCCGCCTGCTAGCAGCCGGCTCCATTATGGAAGTGTTTTTTCTAGAGTGGCTTGCCAACCCAGTCCTTGTACTGAAGAAGAAGAACAAGTGGCACATGTGTATCGATTACACCAGCCTCAATAAAGCATGCCCCAAGGATCCATTTGCTCTGCCCCAGATAGATCAAGTGATTGACTCCACGGCCGGATGCGAGTTGCTGTCTTTCCTTGATGCCTACTCCGGCTACCACCAGATCAAGCTGAACCTGGCCGATCGGCTGAAGACCGCCTTCATCACACCATTCGGAGCCTTCTGCTACCTGACCATGACATTCGGCTTGAGAAATGCCGGTGCCACTTTTCAGCGTTGCATGCAGAAGTGCCTCCTCAAGCAACTTGGCAAAAATGCCCACGTCTATGTAGACGATATTGTGGTGAAGACGGAGAAGCGCGGCACCCTCCTGGAAGATCTCAAGGAGACTTTTGATAATCTGCGCCATTTTCAAATCAAGCTCAACCCAGAGAAGTGTGTCTTCGGAGTCCCAGCCGGCCAGCTCCTTGGTTTCCTTGTCTCAGAACGCGGTATCGAATGCAACCCTGTGAAGATCAAGGCCAACGAGCGGATGGAGAGACCTGCCCGACTGCGAGACGTCCAGAAGTTCACCGGGTGCTTGGCATCCATCAGCCGCTTCATCAGTCGGCTGGGCGAGAAGGCTCTTCCCCTGTACCAGTTAATGAAGAAAACCACTCACTTCGAGTGGAACGACAAGGCGGACGAGGCCTTCCTTCAGCTCAAGAAGATGCTGACCACGCCGCCTATCTTGGCGGCCCCGGCTGCTAAGGAGCCCATGCTCCTCTACATCGCCGCCACCAGCCGGGTGGTCAGCACTGTCATTGTGGTAGAGCATACAGAAGACGGCAGAGCACAGCCGGTCCAGAGGCCCGTGTACTACTTGAGTGAGGTGCTGTCGGCCTCCAAGCAGAACTACCCCCACTACCAGAAGATGTGCTACGGTGTGCACTTTGCCGCCAAGAAGCTCAAGCCATACTTTCAAGAGCACCCCATCATGGTTGTCTGCACCGCCCCGCTTGCCGAGATCATAGGCAGTAGAGATGCATTAGGCCGGGTGGCCAAATGGGCCATCGAGCTGGCCCCCTACACCATCTTTTACTAGCCTCGCACCACCATCAAGTCCCAAGCACTGGCCGACTTCCTCGTCGACTAGGCCGAGACCCAGAACCTGCCGCCAGAACCGGACTCTACCCATTGGCGGATGCACTTTGTATTGGGTAACATAGTAATTTCAAAAAAAATCCTACGCACACGCAAGATCATGGTGATGCATAGCAACAAGAGGGGAGAGTGTTGTCCACGTACCCTCGTAGACCGACAGCGAAAGCGTTATTACAACGCGGTTGATGTAGTCGTACGTCTTCACGATCCGACCGATCAAGTACCGAACGCACGGCACCTCCGAGTTCAGCACACGTTCAGCTCGATGACATCCCTCGAACTCCGATCCAGCTGAGTGTTGAGGGAGAGTTTCGTCAGCACGACGGCGTGGTGACGATGATGATGTTCCACCGACGCAGGGCTTCGCCTAAGCTCCGCAACGGTATTATCGAGGTGTAATATGGTGGAGGGGGGCACCGCACACGGCTAAAATATCATATATCAAGTGTTGTGTCTCTGGGGTGCCCCCCCCCCCCGCCCCCGTATATAAAGGAGCAAGGGAGGAGGAGGCCGGCCCTAGGAGGGGGCGCACCAAGTGTGGAGTCCTACTAGGACTCCCTAGTCCTAGTAGGATTCCACCTCCCATATGGAATAGGAAAAGAGGAAGGGAAAAAGAGAAGGAAGGAAGGGGGCGCCCC